>NC_141899.1:36534660-36589078 GCF_030686135.1 Camelina sativa
CTTCAAATCTTTTACCTTAAAAGACCCACATAACTGCCTGAAAGTGCACAGCTAATCGGTAGTAGTATTTAAGGATCAATCCCACAGAGAGAGAGTTGTTGTTCAACGGAATCCGACGGAGGTAATTTAGGCTAGGACTCAATAAAAAGGGGTTTTGGTTGTCACGGTTGTAGCAAGCAAATGAATGTAAATAAAAGCAAGTAAAATAAATGAGACAAGCGTTGGCATCAAGGGGGAATCGCAAGGGTTCAATGATCTACCTATCTAGGAAAGTTTAGGGTTAGTTTGTTTATCTAAAACTCGGACTACGAAACACTAATAAACCGTTAACTTAAAGTTCTCAAGCTAACCGTCTAAGATCACTACACCCCGTAACTCAACTGTCGCAGGCTACGATGCATAGATCAAAGCATTAAAATAGATTCGAGTCACATCCGTGGAATTCCATAGGTAAGGGGTATGTGCTTTTTATGTCTCCCACACATCTAAGCTAGGTCAAGCACACATGAAAGCTTTTTGGCAAAGCACACACACTTTAGATCATATTTAGTTCATGAGGGTAATAAAATTTAAATCTAACAAACCCTAAAAATTGCCACCTAAACTAAGATCATCTCCCCCCTTTGATTTATCCCTTTAAACCCAACTAGAAAACTACTCTAGCATGTTTAAGGGAATCATCAAAGCAATGTTTTAAATAATTCATAAACATAAAAGAATAAATAGAGAGAAAGGGTTTAGATATTACTTCAACGATTGTCAAACAAAGTTGTAAGGATCTTCTCCCTTAGAAACAAAGTACAAATCAAATAGAAAACTAAAGAGTTTGGTGATCTCCAAGGCTTCAAGAGAGGGACGAGAGAGGGCTGCAAGTCGTGGCTGTTCTTCTGGTCGTCGGCTCCTTTGAGGCACTTTTTGGGCACACCTTAAACCCTAGGGCTTAGAAGAGTATTTATAGGGTTATGTCTAGGTTAGGGTTTTATAAGGGTAGAAACGTCTTTCTTGATAAGTACATGGCAAGGGGCGGTGTAAGGAAGCTTCTAGAACGGTGGTGAAGACTTGACTGGGCCGCCATGGTGGTCGGTGGTCAGGCCTTCAAATAAAAGCCCATGGGCTTGATGGTTCTTCTTAGGTTGGTTTAAGGTACGTCTCGGTAACTCGGGCATAACTTCCGCATGGTTGGATGGATCGACTTGATTCCACTTCTAGGAAAAAGATGACTCTCTCAGCTTTCCATAGATACCAAGTACGTCGAAATGTGAGTTCTGGAAGTTCTTCAAAACGTTGCCCGTACTGTAAAGCTCTGAAACTTTCCCTAGAACGTATTTTCCTTGCCTTTTGGTTCTTTTTGCTATAAACCCTGTAAACCCTTTTTGAAACCTAAAGTACTTGCTAATAGACATTAAAGCCTTGAAATCATACTAAACTCATCCTAAATGCATACTAAAACTATAGCTAAAATGGGTAAAATAATGATGTTATCAACTCCCCCAGACTTATGATGTGTTATTGGATCTATGATTTACAAAATACTTGTTAACATCCCATGTTATTGGATCTATCATTTGTTTTTGGATTTGAATATCCACATTATGTTTTAAATCGATTTGAATGGATTTGAAAGTGTAAAATAGAAGGATCCAAATCCAAGGATAAAACATGTTATTTCAAAATCCATGTACTTTGATTTTTTAAAATTTACAATTCCATATGGAATTAGGAATCACCTCTCCAATAACAGCCCCTTAGTCTTTGCTTGTCCTCAAGCAAATAATCAAACTAAATCATGGAAAAGAGGTTTTGAAAATACTGGGAGTTCATTTATCTTTGGGGGATATTGTCTTTGCACTCTTCATCGCCTTGAAAATAGGAACTTCCATTTGTAATCCACCATGAGAGTCATCAACTCTCCTTGATCCCACAATTCTTAGAGTTTCCATAATCTCCATTGTCATATCTTTACATTGATTAAACAATAATAAAAAGTGAAATCTTACCAAGGGAAAATTGGTCAATGGCTTGCAGACTCTCTTCAAGCCAAGACTTTCTTCATATGATTCCTTTCCTCCCCCTTTTCTCACTTCTTTTTTTTTATCAAAGGTGTAGGCGAATACTGGGGTCATCGGTAATTTACCTACCCCTCGCTTCCAAGCTTTGTGTGATCATTTGACTCAAGAGTAGAATAATGAGATCATAGGTAATTTACCTACCTCTCTAAACTTATCAAAATCATCTCATCTTTTATTCTCTTTTTTTTTCTTTTCTTTTTATAGTATTGAATGGAAGAGAGGAGGGGAACATACTTTTGAAGAAGTGCAATGTCTTGTGTGGCTTGAATGTAGAGATCTAGTCCAACGTATACCAATTCCCAGGGCTTGAAATTTAAGTCCGGTTTAGGTCCCTATAAAAATTAGAGACAACGTTAGATCATCTGAATATCCATCGAATAGGGACTTGGGGGATTGTTGAGTCAGCTCACAGTCTTTCCAAACTTTGGTTCCGTTGTCAAGCATAATCAAGAGTCATAAGAGTGTTAATCCAAATCAAATAAACTGTTAGAATAAGATCATAATCCCCTACTAGTTTTGACTCAATAAAAAAAAATATGACTCGATAAAATGTCAAAATTATTAATGTAAAAAGTGGAAAAAGGTTTCAAGTCAACAAAATAGAAAAGTAGCATTAGTATAGGATGGAAACATCCTTCCCCCCAGACTTAAATCACACCGTCCTCGGTGGGAAAAAAGAAAGAGATGAGGATAAAAATTCATAAGGAAAATTGTAGGGTTTAAGAACAATGTCACCTTGATGGAATGTGTTTGTGTTGACTCTTAGACGTATTATGGTTGCCCAAAATTGTCTAGAAGTCGGCTATGGAATGAAAATGTGGTGACTAACCGTGTGTACTTCCTTTGGTTGCTTGACATCGAGTATGAACTAGGCTAAGTCCATTCGAATTCTATTTGATATATCTCTAAATGCATCCTCTTTGAAACAAAAACCTAAAACCATCAATAATAATGAGAAAATAAAAATGCTAAAACATACCTAAAATAAAAGAATGGTGATGGTAGGTGGTGAGGATGGTGGTGGTTAGGAGTTGTCTCGCAGACATAAGCAGCAGGTACGGTGGTGGTACGTAGGGCATGGCATCGGCTATGGCTGGTATGGCTAGTGGGGACTCTCGGCATTGATCACATGATGATTGTGATGATCCGTTGCCTTTGGCTTGCTTCGGTGTTATCTTGTGTTTTTTGTTAGGTTTTAAGCCTTGTTTTTGCATAATCTTGTTGCATAATCATGTCATTCTAGGTTGTTTTAGGAGCATTTGCATCTAGTTGTTATTCTTTCAGGTTCTTGGAGTGATCCCTACACATTTGGAGCATTTGGGTCTGTTTTATTGCAAAGAGGAGTAGTTGTCGAAAGGTGAGAGTGCGAACGCACAAGCAGCCATCCCACACGGCCAAGAGATCCCCGATCGAAGACACGCGGCCACACCACCCGGCCAAAGCTCAACCGATGGAGTTCAAGTGCTGAAGGCGCGAAGACACACGCGGCCACACCACCCGGCCAAAGCTCAACCGATGGAGTTCAAGTGCTGAAGGCGCGAAGACACACGCGGCCAAGCGACGCGGCCAAACCTAGACCGGTCGAGCCCACGCGGCCGCAGCACTCGGCCGAACCATGGCCGATGGAGTTCACACTAATCCTGTTTTATTGTTGACCCGGGTTTGACCCAGTTTGTTTGGGTTGACCTAGGTTCTTTTCTCCTTTACTATAAATACTCTAAACCTATTAAGAAAACAGATGTCTTATCTTATCTTTGGTTTTAGCAGCCACTTAGGGTTTTTAAGCTTGTTTACTCTTGGTTATTGATTCTTTGGTTGATTTCCCAGTCTTAATAGCAAATTTGTCTTTCTAATCTCCTAATCTACAAGCTTTTATATGATTTCACAAAGACAAACCTCTTCCTTTGTGTGATCATGATGATTAGTGAGTAGATCTTTTAAGAACTTTGGGCTTGGTAGATTAGGGAGATAGATGGTTGATCTTTGATGTCTAGGGTTTATTTTATGCATTTCCTATCTTGATTAGTGATAATGTTGCTAGATAGCCTTGATCAAGCTTAAATCTAGACTTTAGGATTTCCATGCCCACAAGGTGTTTGATGAAATTCCTGAACCAAACTTTCAAGAGCTTTGCATTCCTAGCCAATGGAAATTGATGATTAGGGTGCTTAGAGGTATTTGAACTTGTTCTTACTGCATGTTTGTCTTGTGATTACCTTTGGAAATTGTTGATTATCACTTGATTAGCATAGGATCTCTATCATGGAAATGAATTGATTTGCATTAGTGTTCTAGCCATAGGATTGTTCTTGATTGTTACTTAGACATCTAGGATTAATCAGCTATCTCCCAAGTCAATTACCTTGCCCAAGGTTCTCTTGTTAATCTCTTGATTTCCAGTATATTTGCTATTAGAGTTTGTTTGCCTTGAGTTTGCATTGTCTTGTTTACTTTATTTGAGTAACTTTGATTAGATAAGTAGTGACATAAGAACCTTTTACTTGTTTAAGAATAGATTAAGCATTTTGTGTATTCTTGGTGTGTTGATTGATTGCAAATTGTGGATTGATAAATAATTGATACTGAAAGTTACTACATCAATTTGGTGCCGTTGCCCGTTTGCATTCTAATTGACCATTAGGATTTCATTTTTGCTTGAGACTATTCATTTACTTTACACTGTTGTTACTTGGGTTGCATTGGTGGTTTTTCTTTGATTTTCAGGGTGTATGAACTTGAGAGAGCCACGGCTTAGCAAACTTGTTTCAGCCCTGTGACGACATTCACCGTCTGAAAGAGAGAACCGCCGTCTAGCCCGCCTAGCCATGGAGAACAACCCGCCTCCAGCCGCTGGTCATAATGGACATGATCAGCCCAATGAAAACCAAGCTCCTATCCATCCTCCAAGACGAAGCCCCTCTCATTGGAGCCTATGATGCACCAAATGTCAATGGGACATAGAACTGGAATTAGAGCTCCACCAGTTGAGAACAATCACTTTGAGATCAAGGCCAGTCTTATCAACATGGTTCAAGGATCAAAATTTCATGGTTTGGCAATGGAAGACCCTCTTGATCACTTGGATCAATTTGATAGGTTTTGTGGGACTGTTAAGATCAATGGTATCTCTGAAGATGCCTTCAAGCTGCGCCTTTTCCCTTCTCTCTTGGTGATAAGGCTCACATTTGGGAAAAGAATCTGCCTCACAACACCATTACCACATGGGATCAGTGTAAGAAAGCCTTCCTCTCTAAGTTCTTCTCTACTACAAGAACAGCAAGGCTAAGGAATGAGATATCAAGCTTTGCTCAAAAGGGAAATGAGAGTTTTTGTGAAGCTTGGGAACGATTCAAGGGGTACATCTCTCAATGTCCACATCATGGTTTCTCCAAAGAGTCACAGTTGAGTACACTCGTATAGAGGAGTTTTGCCTAAGTATAGAATGCTACTTGATACAGCAAGCAATGGAAAACTTCTTGGGCCAAAAATGCAGAACAAGGGATGATGCTAGTTGAGAATCTTGCTCAAAGTGATGGGAACTATGGAGAAGATTATGACAGAACCTCAAGAGATTATTCTGATATGAATGAGCAACACAGAAAGGAGATCAGAGCATTGAATGACAAGATGGATAAGATGCTTATGGCTAATCAAAAGCAAGTTCACTTTGTCAATGAATGTGAACTTTATCAAGAAGGCATGGATGCTTGTGTTGAAGGTCAAGAGGAAGTCAACTATGTGGGTGGACAAGGGTATAACAAGTTCAATCCCATTTACCGCAACCATCCTAACCTCTCTTACCGCAGCACCAATGTGGAGAACCCACAAGATCAGTCTTATCCACCACAAAAACCACCTGGTTTTCCTTCTCAACCCAATTATCAACAAAAGCCTCAAGGGAATTACCAAGCAAAGCCTCAAAGCTATTCCTAACCTCAACAAAAATGCATGCACCACAGCCTCAAGGTCAAGTAGATGACACAAATGCTCTACTTCGACAACCTCCTAGAAGGACAAAGGAGAGGAGCTATTGAACTTGCTACACAAATGAAGGCCATACACCATAAGGTTGACAATGTCTATGGTGAGTTGAATGCTAAGTTTGAGAGGCTGCAAACACAAGGTCCAAGGACAAGCTCCTCCTCCTCTACAAGACAAATGGGTCATTACCGGGGAAAACCAGAAACCAACCCAAAGGAGTTTGTAAATGCCATCATGTTGAGAAGTGGTAAGCAGCTACCAACTAATGAGCTCAATAGGGACATTGAGCCTAAAGGAGGGGAGGTAGTGGTTGAGATTGATGATGAAGATGAGCTGATATTGAAAGATTTGGGTAAAGATAAAGAAGCTGAAGGAATTGTGGTTGACAAAGGGAAGAGTAAAGTGGTTGAGGAGCCTAAGCAAGACAAGACCATTGATGAAATTACCAAGAAAAGTAAAGGTGTTGCCAAAGAAACTCTGTTTGTGCCTCCACCTTATGAACCAAGGCTGCCATTTCCTGGGAGGTTCAAGAAGCAACAAGTTGACAAGTATAGAGCCATGTTTGATGCACAAATGAAGGATGTTGCTATCACAATGCCTATCATTGATGAATTCTTGTTGAACCCCTCTTACAGCAAGTTCCTCAAGGATGCAGTTTTGGAGAAGAAGAAAGCTCTCCAAGGAATGGTTATCTTGACTCATGAGTGTAGTGCTATCATTCAAAACAAAGTGGTGGCAAAGAAGCTTGAAGATCCTGGTAGCTTCACTCTCCCTTGCACTCTAGGACCTTTATCTTTTTGGCCATTGCTTATGTGATTTGGGGTCTAGTGTGAGTTTGATGCCTCTCTCGGTTGCTAAGAGACTGGGTTTCACACACTACAAGAAGTGTATGATCACCCTAGTTCTTGCTGATAGATCAATTAGGACCCTGTTGGAGTGCTTGAAGATCTCCGGTGATGATTGGTCATTTTGAGATTCCAACCGACTTTTGTTGTTCTTGAAATGGATGAGGAACCAAAGGATCCACTCATCTTGGGGAGACCATTTCTAAGAACTGCTGGAACCATGATTGATGTGAAAGGTGGGAAGATTCAATTGAATTTGGGAAAGGAAGCTTTGACTTTTGACATCAACCAAGTGATGAGGAAGCCTACAATTGGTGGTCAAGTGTTCTACATTGAGAAGATGGAAGCTTTGGCTGATGAGCTTTTGGAGGAGTTGGCTATAGAAGATGAGCTCCAAAGCACTTTGACAGTTAAGCAAGGAGAGTTTGGTTACTTAAGGAGGATAGTGAGGGATATCAAAAGATTCTTGACTCTCACAAGCCTTCTAAAGATGGTGAAAGCTTCCTTGAGTTGAAAAAGCAAGTGGTGTGTTCAGTTGAGGTAAATTCGAATGAGGATTGGAGGTGAGCTTAAGGCACCCAAGATTGAACTCAAACCACTCCCTAAGGGGCTAAGGTATGCTTTCCTAGGTAAAAACTCTACTTACCCTGTCATTATCAATGAGGAGCTTAGTGAACATGAAACTGTTACTCTTCTAGGTGAATTGAAAAAGTTTAGGAGAGCTATTGGTTATTCACTTGATGACATAAAAGGGATTTCAGAAACTCTTTGCATGCATAGAATTCATTTAGATGATGAATCAATGACTTCCATTGAACCACAAAGAAGGTTAAACCCTAACTTAAGGGATGTGGTGAGGAAAGAGATTCTTAAACTCCTTGATGCTGGTATCATATATCCTATATCAGATAGTACATGGGTTTCACCTGTACATGTGGTGCCAAAGAAAGGAGGAGTTACAGTTGTTAAGAATGATAAAGATGAGTTGATTCCTACTAGAACTATAACTGGGTCATAGAATGTGTATTGATTATAGGAGACTCAATGCTGCTTCTAGAAAAGATCACTTTCCTTTACCATTTATTGATCAAATGTTAGAGAGGCTTGCTAGTCATACTCATTATTGCTTTCTTGATGGTTATTCTGGTTTCTTTCAAATCCCTCATACATCCTAATGATCAAGAAAAGACTACTTTCACATGTCCTTATGGTACTTTTGCTTATAGAAGGATGCATTTGGACTGTGTAATGCTCCAGCTACTTTCCAAAGATGCATGATGTCAATTTTTTCTGATCTAATTGAGGATGTTGTGGAGGTTTTCATGGATGACTTCTCTGTCTATGGAGATTCTTTTTCTGGTTTGTCTTTCTAATTTGTGCAGGGTCTTAAAGAGGTGTGAGGAGACAAATCTGGTCTTGAATTGGGAGAAGTGTCACTTCATGGTTAAAGAAGGAATTGTGTTGGGTCATAAGATCTCTGAGAAAGGCATTGAGGTTGATAGAGCTAAGATTGATGTGATGACCAATCTAGCACCTCCAAATTCGGTCAAGGGAATAAGAAGCTTTTTGGGCCATGCTGGGTTCTATAGGAGGTTCATTAAAGACTTCTCAAAGATTGCTAGACCTCTTACAAGGTTGTTGTGTAAAGAAGTTGAGTTTGAGTTCAATGAGGAGTGTCTTCAAGCTTTCAAGAAGATAAAGAAGAGTTGGTTAGTGCTCCAATAGTTCAAGCACCAGATTGGGACTTGCCATTTGAAATCATGTGTGATGCTAGTGACTATGCAGTTGGAGCAGTGTCTTGGTCAAAGAAAAGATAAGAAGCTTCATGTCATATACTATGCAAGTAGAACATTAGATGAGGCTCAAGGTCAAGTATGCTACAACAGAAAAAGAGCTCCTAGCTATTGTCTTTGCATTTGAGAAGTTTAGGCAATACTTGGTGGGTTCAAAAGTGGTTGTTCACACTGATCATGCAGCATGCAGCATTGAAGTATCTCTTAGCAAAGAAGGATGCTAAACCAAGGCTGTTAAGATGGATATTGCTACTTCAAGAGTTTGATTTGGAGATTAAAGACAAGAAGGGCATTGAGAATGGAGTAGCTGATCATCTATCAAGATTAAGGATTGACAATGAGATTCCAATCAATGATGCACTTCCTGAAGAACAGATAATGGTGATTCAACTGCTTGAAAACACCAATGAGACTTGGAAGAAGCTTGGAGAGGTCATGAGGTTGGAAGAGAATGGTCCTTGGTATGCTGATTATGTTAACTACCTTGCTTGTGGGATTGAGCCACCAAATTTGGTTGGTTATGATAGAAAAAAGTTCTTCAAAGATATCAACAACTACTATTGGGATGCACCATACCTCTACACTCTTTGTAAAGACAAGATTTATAGGAGATGTGTTGCCAAGGAGGAGATTGAAGGGTTAGTAGAACTATGTCATGGAGCAGCCTATGGAGGTCACTTTGCTACATTCAAAACAGTCACAAAGATTCTTCAAGCTGGGTTGTGGTGGCCTACAATGTTCAAAGACACTCAAGAGATCATCTCCAAGTGTGATTCATGTCAAAGAAGAGGAAATATCAGCAGGAGAAATGAAATGCCACAAACTCCTATCTTAGAGGTTGAAGTGTTTGATGTATGGGGAATTGACTTTATGGGACCATTTCCTTCTTCCTATGGTAACAATTACATACTTGTGGCTGTTGATTATGTGTCTAAATGGGTGGAAGCCATAGCTAGTCCTACCAATGATGCAAAGGTTGTGTTGAAGTTGTTCAAGACAATCATTTTTCCAAGGTTTGGTATTCCAAGAGTGATCATTAGTGATGGAGGGAAACATTTTATCAACAAGGTCTTTGAGAGTCTTCTCAAGAGACATGGAGTGAAGCATAAGGTTGCTACACCTTACCATCCCCAAACTAGTGGTCAGGTTGAGATTTCAAATAGAGAAATCAAGTCAATTCTTGAGAAAACAGTTGGTATCACAAGGAAAGATTGGGCAAAGAAATTGGATGATGCTCTATGGGAATATAGGACTGCCTACAAGACACCAATTGGAACAACTCCATTCAACCTTCTCTATGGAAAGTCTTGTCATCTGCCAGTTGAGTTAGAGTATAAAGCAATGTGGGCAGTCAAGCTTCTTAACTTTGATATCAAGAGTGCTCATGAGAAACGTTTAGTACAATTGAATGAGTTAGAGGAGATTCGCCTTGAAGCTTATGAGAGTTCAAAGATCTACAAGGAGAGGACAAAAGCATTCCATGACAAGAGAATTTTTCCAAGGGTTTTCAAGGAAGGAGATTTGGTGTTGCTGTTCAATTCCCGCTTGAAGCTGTTTCCGGGAAAGCTCAAGTCCCGCTGGTCTGGACCATTCAAAATCAAGGAGGTTAGACCTTATGGAGCCTTTGTGTTACTGAACAAGGCTGGAAAAGAGTTTGTAGTTAATGGACAGAGGCTGAAGAACTACTTGGCAAATGACTTCATTGAGGAGGGAACAACTGTTTCTCTCTCAGACCCTCAAAACGCCTAAGCGGTGCAGTAACGTCAAGCTTAGAGACGTAAAACAAGCGCATTTGGGAGGCATTCCCATGGTATCCTTATGTAAATATCCTCTACATTTCTTTTAGTTTCTGTGTTTGAATTTGTGTGTTTCTGAGTAGTGAATATTAGAATGTTTGGGAGACTAGTGTGAACTTGGTGTTGAACAGATAGAGTAAGCAGTCGACTTCAATCGGTAGTGAAACGCGGCCAAGACGTCCCCGTGTGAAGACCAGCGGCCATAACCATCGGCACAACTGTGCCCGCGTGAGTCAACCCGATTTTGGTGCGAAGGTACACGTGGCCAGGAGTCGTGGTTAAAAGGTCCCCCGCGTGAGTACCATCGACCAAATCACGCGGTCAAAACAAGGCCGATCGAGGATCACAAGAAATTGTTGGCTTTTGGTGCGAAGGCACACGCGGCTAGGAGACGCGGCCAAGGGCTCCCCGCGTGAGTGCCACCGGCCAAGGGACGCGGTCAAAACGTGGCCGATTGCGAATCAAAAGAAAAAGTGGTTTAAGGTGTGAAGGGGAACGCAGCCAAAGGAAGCGGTCAAAAGTGCCCCGCGTGGTGACCATCGGCTAAGGTCATCGGTCAAAGGCCGGCCGATGGAGTGTGCCAAGGTGAGTCTCTTTTCCCCTTTTCAGTTTATTTCGGTTCAACCCTAGTAAACCGACTTGATTCCTCAATGTTTTAACTGATTCCTGGCCAATTTATTCCTTCTCTCAACCCTCTTAAACCCGACATCTCTTTCTCACCTCTTACTTTGTCGATTAAATCCCTTAGAACACTAAAAACCTTGTATCTCTCTCATCTCTCAATCGATTTCAAAGAATTTTTGTGTGATAGTTTCGGTTTTTCAAGCTCCTTTAATTGCTTCTGCTATCAGCTACCATTTCTTCTTCCCTAGTTTTCAATTGCAAGGTACAACTCTCTATCTCCCCTTTTTCCCCATTAAAGTTTAAACACAGTATGTGCTAGATTCAACCAGCTAGTTATTTATGCCTTGATTTAGGGTTGTTGAACTTCATAATAGCTTTAGCTGGTTTAGATTTTGTTTGAATTGCTTTGTTTGGTGTTTAATTTCGAAAATTTTGGTTTATGAGCTTTTAGGGTTCTTGAGATTGAGAAAATCAAAAATTTTGGGGAAATTTTAATTTGATAGTTTCTTTACCTTGTCTTTTGTTGATTTAATCATCCTGGAAGAGACTAATGGTTTTGAAGGCAAATTGACATAGTTAGGGGATAATCGAAATTCTTAAATTTTTAGGAAGCAAATTTTGAGTTTGTTTGTGAAGCTTTTGTCACAGTTGGTTCACCTTTGTTCCCTTGGTTTAATTTTGTTGATTTATCTTCTAGACACTAGGCACTTATTAGCTGTGGTTACAAATTGTGGCTCCTAGTGAGCCTTACTAATATCTTTCAAGTGTTTTTGTGTATTTTAGAGGAACAATGGGTAGAACCAACTTGAAACCTGGAGACAAACAAACAAAGACAAAGGAGGTAGTGGAAAGGGTTGTTGAAAAGAAGAAGAAAAAGGCAGTTCCTTCTAAGTCTTCACTTGTTACACAAAAAGCTTCAGCAAGCAAGAAGAAGAGTAAGGAGCCTGTGATTGAGGATAGTGATTCAGAGGAAAGGGGTATGAGTGAGAGTGACTCTGAACTTCCACCACCTCCAGCTGCTAAGGAAAAGCAGAGCAAGCAACTTAAGAAGAAGCCTACCTACTCCCAACTGATGCAGCGCCTTAAGCAAATTAAATTTGCCCCAACCAGATACCCAGATCATGAATTCCTTCACAATGCTGGCCTCCTTGAAGACATGCAAACTATCTTCACAACTTTGGGATTAGGACAGTTCTTCAATTTGGCTTTTCCCACCTATGTTGAGCCAACAAGAGAGTTCCTTGCATCCTTGTCAGTGACTTATTATGAAGATGAGATGGTGGAGGAAGCTAAAGATCTTGGGCATTTTGAGTTTAAGGTTAAGGGGAAGCACTACAAGATGACTTTTTGAGAGTTAGGGGCTATCTATGGGTTTCCACCAGGAACAAGATTGGAATACAACATCAACCCAAGGGAGTTCCGTTCTTTTTGGCAAGATATTGGAGTGGGAAAGTACAAACCTGGTCAGCTCAAGAACTCAAGCATTCAGCATCCTACAGTGAGATATGCTCACAAGGTTCTCTCTCACACTCTTTTTGCAAGAAGAGAAGCTGGAGGTGTTCAGGCAAATGAACTTGGTTGTCTTCTAGCAGGGCTACAACCTTTCATAAGGACCTATGAAGGAGGGAACCAGCCATTCTCCAATGCCGAAAACACATGTGTTGCTGCAGTCTTCCTCCATCAAATGCTCCACTACCAAAGTTGGATTTGGACAACAAGTGATAAGACACCAACTCTAAGTATGGGTGGTCTTGTCACCCCCATCTTACAAGCAAAGGGGGTTCAGCTAGGAGAGTTTGACCATGATATTGCAAGGCTTGATCCAGTCTACCTCAAGAAGACAACTTATTTGGATGGCCAAACTGAGAAGGGGTTCTATGTCTACTATGGGTACATTTTCTCAAGCTTTAGGAAGAAGAGGCTCTTGCTCCCTCAAAAGGATGTCACATCTCTCTATGCCATGTTTGGAATATGCTGCCAAATACAAGATGACTTCCTCTACTCCTTTAAGGATGATGGGCCAGTGATTCCAACAACAACTTCAAACAAGGAGAAAAGTCAAGCTGAGGATGATCAACAAGAAGCTCCTCCTAGTCCAGTCTATGGTAGTGCTAGGTATGCCTTCCAACTATTTGAAGAGGCCACTACAAACAAGTCTCTTAGAGCAGCACACAGCCACATCCATCTTCTCCAGCGTATGGCTAACTGGCAAGGGAAAAACATCAAGAAGTTGGTCAAGGGAATGAAGAGTTTGCACAACAGATTGAAGAATGTGGAAGCTAAGCTAGCCATTGCAAGTACCTCCAATCCAAACCCTGAAGTTGTTGTGGACTCAAGAGAAGAACAAGAAGATGAATTTGAGGATGAAATGGAGAGACACTCATTCCATGGTGAACCTAGTACTGCCATTGGTTTCTATGACCCACCAAGAGCTTCATCATATGAGAGGAGACAAAGTAGGAAGAGAAGAGCAGAGAAATCTCCAACACCATTGTGAGAACTGAGAATGAGCTTCTCCTTCCGAAGTGATTTAAATGTGGAGGAGCTTATCGCCGTAAAAAAGTTCCGAACTGAATTGAGAGAGAGTTTGAGAGTTTGAATTTGTATTGCTGTTGCTGGAAAAAGTATTCGATCCTTACAAGTGACACCCCCCTTACATATTTATACCGACCAATTAATTACCCAATTAATGCACAATTAATAAGACACAATTTGCGCGGACTAATTAATCCTCTTGAATGCAGGAATCTTTGACCGGGCCTGAGCTGCGAGCTGACCAGCATGAAGCGTCTCCGCGCTCTCTTTCTTTCTCCGGGCCTGATGGGCCGATCGGTAACATGCTTTCGGCCCATTAGACAAGCCCGGCCTAGGCCCTCTTGCCTATTACCCGAGATGGCAGATCGTGGGTACAACAGTTGCCCCCCAAGTCTCCCGAGCTGAACAGTTCGGGGGACTTTTAACCTTCGAGCGATCAATTTCGGGAAACTGAATATTCCCCTATATCTCCACGATTTGATTGAGGTAATGATGGGATTTGCCTTCCCGAACAAGCCTCGGGGCCCACTAGGTGGCGTGTTGGTTATAAGAGAGAAAAGAAACGGTGCGAGACCTTTCACTTCCCCAGGCAATTATTGCTTTCTGGTGCCGTGTATAAAGGTAATCCTCGACTTCTCTCTCACCCTTAATCTTCAATCGTGTTTATGTTTTTGTGCTCTTAGATTTTCTCTCTTTTCTCCCGTAATCCTCTCTACTTTCACCGGAAAAAACCTTTACTCTTCCTTCGTTCTTCACTAACTTCCCAGAAAAGAATGTCTCCTCCGAAATCCTCGTCGGGTAAACCCACAAAACCCCTGATTCCAGGCGTTTTTGGCCCTCATCCGCCGTCAATTCTCTCGGTGGAGAATATAGCCGAGATTAGGGGATCCACTGGGATTCCCTCGGAGATCGAGATTAGGTTCCCGGAGGTTCACGAGTCTCCGGAGAATCCTCCCCCGGGGTACTGTTGCGCGTTCGAGATATTTTTCTCCGCGTGTGGTCTGTCGTTTCCCCTTCCCGAACTCATCGTGAAGATGATGTTCGAACTGGGCTTTGCTCTCCCCCAGATGTGCCCGAACTTTGTCCGAACCGTCATGTGTCTTCAAACTCTGGGGGAAGAGTTTGACTACAAACTATCCCTGGCCGACTTTCTTCAAGTGTACACGGTGAAGACAGGTCGCACCAAGGGCACGCTCTACGTAAGTCCGCTTTCCGGACTGAAGGTCTTCGACGACCTTCCTGAGAAAGATGAGAAGTGGCGGAAGTCTTACTTTTTCTTCCCGGTCAACAAGCTCACTTTTGGCCACCTCGCAAATTCACACATATCGAAGTGGACTTCGAAAATTGGTAGAACGGTGCTCTTAGTTTGGTGTCCTTAATACATTACTATTCTTTCTGTTACTTACTCCTTGTCGTTCCTGTCTCAGACCACTTCGAGCGCGGGTTGCTTTGCCCTACTTTCGTGGAGTTTTTCTCGCGGTTCTGCAGCCAGGGTCAGAGCGCCTGGGACTCATTTTCGTGTGAAAGGATTAGAGAATCCACAGCGCGGCTCAAGGGACGTTCTCTCGTTTGCTCTGACCCCATAAGCACTTCGGAGATGAATTATAGAGAGGAAAGGGCCTGCCGACTCGCCGAGAAGGATGCGAAGTTGAAGATGGCGGCAGCGCTTGCCGAGGGCAAAGCTCGCCTACCTAAGAAGTCTGGTCCCTCTTCCTCTGAGGTAGACGGGACTTCAGCACCCCCTGCTGGCCCTTCCGAGCCTCTTATGGGGGCTTCCGGGCTCCTGCCTAGTTCGCCCGGGCCTGCCGTAATTGTCGTAGCGGACTCTAGTGATGAGCCGCGAGAGGTTATTACTCCCTCCGTCGAGGTCAGCTCCCAGCGGGCGGACTCGTCCAAAAAGAGGAAGGAACCTGAGACTTCCTTGCCTCTTCGCGAGAAGAGCCGAGCTCGGACTGGTTCGTCAGGAGACGAGCGAGGTAAGTCCAGTTCGAAAGATAGGGGTCCTTCCTCAGAGAGGAGGTCTAAGGAGTCCGGGGATTCCTCTGGCAGGCCGCTTTCAAAGGAACGTCGTTCCTCCCCCCGAGGTAATAACAACTCGAGGTGTTTTTTTTGTTTGTTTGTTGGGTCTCGGGGACCAAGTAGAATAACATCGTTTGTTCATTTCAGTTCCCCCTGTATCCCCAGCTGATCTGATGAGGAGTTACACTCGGCCAGAAGTTCGGGTTCCGGCGTTTGCAGACATGTCCGAACTCAACCGTGCGAACTTCTTCCGCTTCACGGACAAGATTGGCGAGGTTAGTGACACATGCTTCCTTAGCTTTTGTTTTTCTTTACCACCTTCGCCGTTTTTTAACGAGCTGCACTTTCCCAGCTAATGATCTAGTTCAACTCCTCGGTAGCGTCTTACGAAGATCAGCTGTTTGCCTCTCCTTCCTCTTCCGAAGTGAGCCATCTCCGGGAAAAGATTGCTGATCTGGAAGCCCAGGTGAAGGAGTACGCCAGATTAGAGGCCGAGAACGCTGCTACCATGGAGAAAGCCGAACAAATCCGGGCTCGGATGAAGAGAGCCGAGGTACAGGTGCTCGACCTCAGAATTGCCAACGAAGACCTCCGAGACAAACTAAAGAAGGCGGGAGACCTCTACTACGAGGCCGCGGAGGATGCGAAGGCGGCAAGGAGTAGGTTGCACGAGGTCGAGCTCTGCAACCAGTTGCTCGAAGCTGGAAATAGCTGCGAGATTGAAAGGGTGCGGAGAGAAGAAAGGCAGGCAATGAGACGAACTCTCCGTCCATTAGTCGAGGAGGTGAAAGTCACTTTCGAAGAGAGGGAGAAACTGGCCCCAGCCAAGATCCGAGCCGCCGAGATCAGGGCTAACCGGATGCTGATCGAGGAGATCTCGAGGGGAGAAATCCAAGACATGGAAGCTGAGCTCGGGCTCCTGAAAGCCGACGAGGAGGAGGCCGACGAAAAGGTTTCGAAGGTAACTCTCCGTGACCTCGACCTCTCTGGATTTTCAGACCTTTTGGCGGATACGCCCGATCTTTTATGCAGCGAACACCCTTTGAGCATTACAATCGACGAGTCCGGCACTAATCTCGGGCAAATGTCGAATCAGGGGATGGACGACTTTCTAGCGAACACCAAGTCGGTAGAGGAGCTTGAAGAGATGGTACTGGCCCTTTCCGAAGCGGCATCGGACCCCGCTCCCCATACTCAGTAGTTTCTATATCGGGGTTGTTTTGGCACGGGTTGCCCCCCTGTTTTGTCGTATTTATTTTTAGACGTACTTCGGAGTGTTTTGGTCGTGGTGACCACTCCGTATTAACTACTCTTTTTGTGCCATCTTTTGTTTAATTTCCACAATACGAACTAAATTTCCAAAACCTATTGTTTGAAAAGATGGTACGAGCAGAAATGAACGCGAAGTGAGTACTTCGGTTAAATAGTTCGAAAAAATGACATCCCAACTTTCATAAGTAAAGCTGAGTACGAAGTGAGGACTTCGGTTTAGAGTTTTGCGAAACTAAGCTTTGACTTTAAGTTAAGCGGAGGATGAAGTGAGGACTTTGGTTTAGAGTTTTCGCAATATTGAGCTTTAAAGTAAAGCTGAATACGAAGTGAGAACTTCGGTTTAGGCTCGCGAACTTAGACCTCGGCATTATATGATAGATGCGAAGTCAGACTACGGCTTTTTTTTTTTTTTTTTTTTTTTTTTTTTTTTTTTGAGGAACCATTATTAATAAAAAAGTTTAAGAAAACTTTAAATTTTATTAATATGGATAGCTGGACCCGAAGTGGGCTGCCTACGTACCCTTATCGGGATCAAGCTGAATCGTAGTTTGATACAAAGAAATTAGCTGTAAAAAAGTTTAAGGTGTAGAGAATTCCAAGACCTCGGGACTGGTTTTCCCTCTGAATCCTCGAGCTGATAAACTCCATTTTGGACTTCGCGAGTAATTCTGTATGGTCCTTGCCAATTAATTCCCAGCTTTCCTGCATTGAGCTCCTCGGTATTTTCATAGACTTTCCGGAGGACGAGGTCGCCCACTGCCAAGGGTCTGCCTCGGATTTTGGAGTTATAGTATCGAGCTACCGCGTTCTGGTAGTTCTGGATCCGGACTAACGCCTGGTCCCGACGCTCGTTGATTGTATCAAGAGTATCCTGTAAGAACTCCTCATTTTCCTCAGCTCGGAGTGGGTTCAGCGAGGTACGGACTCCAGGGACCTCTATGTCAGCTGGGACTACGGCATCGACTCCATAGACCAGAGAGAAAGGTGTTTCACTAGTGGCCCGGCGAGGTGTTGTTCGAATTGCCCAAAGAACGCCTTGCAGCTCGTCTGGCCAGCGCCCTTTGCGAGAGTCGAGCCGTTTCTTTAAGTTAGCCAGAATAACCTTATTCATCGCCTCGGCCTGCCCATTACCTTGCGGGTAACGCGGAGTTGACTTATTGAGTCGAATCTTCCACTTCGCGCAGAACTCTTCGAACTTCGAGGAGATGAACTGCGGACCATTGTCTGTGACGATTTCGTGGGGGACCCCGTAGCGATAGATTATACTTTTTAGTACGAACTGCTCCACTTCGTCACTTGTTACTTTCGCGTAGGCTGCCGCTTCTACCCACTTGGAGAAATAGTCGGTAAGAGCGAGCACGTACTGAACTCTTCCTGGTCCTCGATGTAATGGACCGATGATATCCATAGACCACCTCATTAATGGGTAAGGTGCGGACACCGAAGACAGGAGCTCGGTAGGTTGATGAATTGACGGGGCGTGCTTCTGACACTTCTCACAAGTTCAAGAATATTTTTCGCAGTCCGTGATCATGGTAGGCCAGAAGTAACCTTGCCGTTTAATTTTGAAAGCCAGAGTCCGAACTCCGGAATGATTCCCATTGGGACCGTCGTGAACAGCTCGCATTAGCATCGCGGGCTCTCTACAAGCCACGCAAGTTAGATAAGGACCAGCTACACTTCGGCGTAGAAGTATTCCCTTGTGAACGCAGTACCGCGCACTGACGATCTTAAGCTTCCTAGCTGCCCATTTGTCGGCTGGGAGTTCCCCTTTTTCCAAGTAAGCCCAGATCGGGCTCCGCCAGTCATCTGCCCCCCAGCTGTTAGAATTCGTGCCGCTCGAAGCAGCATGTGGGATAACAGCTTGACTGTCAACTGGTGAGTTTGATGATTCCGGAGTTGAACTCGTGTCTAGCTCAGCTGGAGGTGGGTGAACTTCCATTGGAGTAGGTATAACGGGAGCCGGATCCTCCGAGGGTAAAGAGTCCGCAGCCGTTTTACGAGCTGCTTCCTCAGCAGCCAACTGTTTTTTCATCGCCCGGGTGACAACGTTTGAGCTCTCTAGTCGAATACTTGGAAACTGAATAACTTCGACGGGGATAATTCTTGTCATTGCGGGATCCGAAGTGGATGCCAATGATGCTAAAGCGTCCGCAGCGGAGTTCTCACTTCGTGGGATCTTAGTGATTTCGAACTCCTCGAACCTAGCGACTAACTCCCGAGCTGTGGACAAATAAGCCTCCATACGACCATCCTTTGTCTCGTACTCCCCCAAAAACTGGTTGGTGACCAGCTGCGAATCGCAAAAAGCTCGAAGTTTTCGGACACCGCCTGCGTTCTCGGCTTCATTGTTGGACGCACTGAAAGCCAAGCGAAATGACTGCTCGATCATTTCGCCTGTAGGAGAAGTGAGGTGGACCCCAATTCCTACTCCCGATTTGGAAGAAGCACCATCAACATACAACGTCCATGGGGCTTCGACATTGTCGCTAACCGAAGAGGCTAGTGGGAGTTCGATCAAGAAATCCGCCAGCACCTGCGCCTTAGCACAGGTTCGAGTCCGGAACTCGATGTCGTATTCGCTCAGCTCGACAGACCATTTAGCTAGCCGTCCGGATTGGCTCGGACTATGTAATACCGTCCGAAGTGGCTGCGTCGTCAGGATTATGATTGTATGGGACTGGAAGTAAGGCCGCAGCTTTCTTGCCGAAGTTACCACTGCTAGGGCCAATTTTTCCATCATAGGGTACCTGGATTCCGCCCCAGTAAATGACTTGCTGAACATAGAAAATTGGTCGCTGCTCCCCCCTTTCTTCACGAACCAAAACTCCGCTGACCACACTATCCGAAACGGCTACGTAAAGAAAGAGCGGCTCTCCGAACTCAGGCTTCGCCAAGACCGGCGGTTCAGATAGATAAGCTTTGAGTTGGGCGAACGCCTCCTCACACTTCGCATCCCACAAGAAATTTTTTCCCCCTTTCCGTAACAGCTGGTAGAAAGGGAGGCATTTGTCCGTAGATCGAGAAATGAAGCGGTTGAGAGCTGCGATCCGTCCGTTAAGACGTTGCACCTCGCGCAAGGTTCTAGGAGAACTCATAGACAGGAAAGCATTAATTTGCCTCGGGTTCGCTTCAATTCCTCTTTCTGTGACGATATACCCCAGAAATTCTCCTGATGGGACTACAAAGGTGCACTTCGTGGGGTTGAGTTTCATCCCGAACTGATCCAGGATGTCGAAGCAGACTTTCAGATCGGCGGGATGCGAGCTGGCTTCCATTGATTTCACCAGCATGTCATCGATGTAGACTTCCATGGTTTTTCCGAGTTGATGCTCGAACATTCGATTCACCAGTCTTTGGTAAGGTGCTCCCGCATTTTTTAACCCAAAAGGCATCACCTTGTAGCAATAGATCCCGCGGTCCGTAATGAATGCAGTCCTCTCCTGGTCGTCCGGGTTCATTAGGATTTGGTTGTAGCCAGAGAATGCATCCATGAAAGACATCAGCTCGTGACCCGACGTGGACTCAACTAACCGGTCGATATGCGGAAGTGGAAAGCTGTCTTTGGGGCACGCCTTATTCAGGTCGGTGAAATCAACGCAGACTCACGACTTTCCGTTCTTCTTTTTGACTACCACTGTGTTTGCGAGCCACTCAGGGTATTTTACTTCGCGTATCTGTCCTGCCTTCAGCAAACGTTCAACCTCTTTGTTAACGATTTCAGCTCGCTCAGGACCCAGCTTCCTTCGCTTCTGCTTTACAGGTCGGAACGTAGGGTCCACATTCAGCTCGTGCGAGATAACTTCCGGACTGATGCCGGGCATCTCGTCTACGGACCACGCGAAGGTGGCCATTCTTTCTTTCAGGAAGGTTATCAGACTGGCGCGGAGCTCGCTATCCAATCCCATTCTGATCTTGATTTCCTGATCCGGAAACTTGTCATTGATGAAAATGGACTCAGTGAGGTCACCTTTTAGCTGCTTCCGAACTGGATTCTTCGGGACCTCGAGCTGTGGTTGCTATTGGATCAGGAGCTTGTGACTTGCGAGGTAACAGCTCCTGGCCGTCCTTTGGCTTCCTAGAACCTCCCGGACTCCTTGTGGGGTCGGAAATTTGACACACTGATGGTACGTCGAGGCCACCGCCTTCATCTGATAGAGCCAGGGAGTTCCCAAAATAACATTATAGGCCGCAGGTCGGTCGAAGACCGTGAACTCCACCATTTTGACCACTCCTTGAGTGGACACCGGTAATGTGATCGTGCCCAAAGACATTGATGTCTCGCTAGTGAACGAGACCAAAGGTGAGGGCGGTCTGGAGATGTGCTCTTTCCCGATACCCATTCTGGTGAGCGTCTCAAGGAAAATCAAGTCTACCGAACTCCCAGTGTCAATTAGGATTCGGCAGACTTCATGGTTTGCTACGTCGAGCGAGATGACGAGCGCGTCGTCATGCGGAGTGTCCAGCCCCTCAGTTTCCTTCTCGGAGAAAGAAATTTCAGGTAGATCACTTGCTACCAACTTAGCTCGCTTCGGCTGGGGGCTAGTGAGCTTCCGCTGATGGTCTTTGATCGCAGTGATGGAGTTCCGAAATAGACGCGATCCTCCCATTATCACGTCGATTCTTTTCTTGGGAGCTTCACTTCCATCGGACTGCTTCGGTTTCTTTGAAGGTGGAGCGTCCTCGTCCAATTCGGGAATCGCTTTTTGCTCCAATTCCTCAATTGTGACATTCGGCATTTCTCCCGCCACATATTTTTCTGCGAGGAGATGCATCACCTTCTTACAGTCACGAGTAGAATGACTGTTGGTTTTATGGAGCTCGCAGTACGTGTCCTCATCTCGGACCCATTTGTTACTTGGGAGTACACCACTCTTGGAGCGCGGTGAAAATGGAGGTTTGGACGGTGAATTCCTTGGAGAATTCTTTTTGGGAGATTGAGTGACTGCGAAAGTGCTCGGCCCAGACTTCGGAGTCGTAGGCGGAGTCTTTTTGGCAGGTGCTTTGAACCGTGGTTTCCCTGCAGGCGGAGCGTTTTGTTTTTGCGCAGCAGCGAGTTTGTCCTCCTCTGCGACTATCCAGTTCGAAGCCCGGTGTAATGCGTCCTGAATAGTTGGGAAATGATTCACGGACAGCTCTTCGCGGAAGCGAGATTCATGCCAGAGGCCGTTCTTAAGCGCGGCCAAGGCAGTGGAGTCCGAGAGTCCGGGAATCTTGACCTGGATCTCCTTGAACTTTGTTATGTAAGACCGCAGGGACTCTCCAGCCTTTTGGCTTAAGTTCCAAAGCCGAGCGTTCGTCACCGCAGTTTCGATTAGGCTAGAATACTGCTTGACGAACGAGGTCGACAGCTCGGTAAAGTTTGTTATGGAGCCAGCTGCTAAAGATGCGAACCAAAGCAGTACCGGTCCACTAAACGTTTCTGCGAACAGCTTGCAGTACCCAGCGTTTGCTTCATGGGGCTCGAGGTCCACCCGGCTAGCTGTTAGCAAGAAAGTCTTGAGATGATTAGTAGGATCTCCTTTTCCTTCGTAGCTCGAGAACTTAATTTTGCCGGTATCTTTGATGCGGACTCGAGCTATTTGATCGCAAAAAGGGAGTTCGCCTCGATTCCTCGATCACCCGAAAAATATCCGGAGCCGAAGTGGTTGCACTATGCATCACAGACCGCATATCCCGGATTTCGCTCTGCATACGGAAGATCTCGGGATTGGTGACATACCCCGGAGTCGAAGTGTTTCCTTCTACAGGGAGAGGAAGACGGACTGGGACCTCAGAAGATCGGAGGACACCAGGCTGAACCGGAGTATGGCCATCGCCAGTCAGCGGTGGCGCTGTTTGTGTGTTGGTTTGGGGCGGGAACGAATCTCCCGGAGTGACATTTGTTGCTGCCACTTGCGAGGTGGAAGGTGGAGTCACACCGGAGAAATCCAAAGCACGTCGACGCGGGTTTTGGTCGGAGGACAGGAGGTCGACCCAGTCGGCGTACGCGCGGTGGGAGGCCGAGAGATCGGCTACGGACGTCGTGATTTCCTCTAGACAAGTGGAAATCTGGCCCTCCAAGCTGTCGAAGCGTTCAGTAAGAGCGGCGGAGGCGGCTTGCTGACGGTCGGACTTCTCGGACAAGTCCTGCAGGAGCTTCTGGATCACCTCCAAGGATGCCTGATTGGGAGAGCCGGTTGCCATAGCGGTGGTTGTGTGGAGTGTACTTGTGTATGAAGTCGGAACTAACGAGAGTCAGGCGATAACTCCCCTCCTTCTAGCGCCAAATGTGAGAACTGAGAATGAGCTTCTCCTTCCGAAGTGATTTAAATGTGGAGGAGCTTATCGCCGTAAAAAAGTTCCGAACTGAATTGAGAGAGAGTTTGAGAGTTTGAATTTGTATTGCTGTTGCTGGAAAAAGTATTCGATCCTTACAAGTGACACCCCCCTTACATATTTATACCGACCAATTAATTACCCAATTAATGCACAATTAATAAGACACGATTTGCGCGGACTAATTAATCCTCTTGAATGCAGGAATCTTTGACCGGGCCCGAGCTGCGAGCTGACCAGCATGAAGCGTCTCCGCGCTCTCTTTCTTTCTCCGGGCCTGATGGGCCGATCGGTAACATGCTTTCGGCCCATTAGACAAGCCCGGCCTAGGCCCTCTTGCCTATTACCCGAGATGGCAGATCGTGGGTACAACAACCATGCACTAGCAACTCCTCCTACTCTCTTGACTTCTCCATGAACTAGAGGTACACTCCAAGTTCTTGTACATAGAGTCCTTTGCTTATTTTTTTTTTTTTTAATTTTTTTTTTTGTCTTGTTAGTCTCTTTCTCAGCTTTCCTCACACAGAGACTGTGTGAATTAAGTTTGGGGGAGGGACTAACCTTCTAACATTGTGTTTTATTTTGATTTTCATTTTGTGTAATGCATTTGTTAATAGATATGTTTTGAGAAAAATCAAAAAAATTTGAAAAATTTTTAAAAAATAAAAAAAAATGCATTTAGCTTTGCATATTCATTCTTGTCTTTAGGATTGAGTCTAGAAGCATTTAGTATGCATTTGCATTGGGGATGATGATGAAATTGCCTTGTAAAGGTTGAGTCTTAGGATTGAACCCAAAGCCCTCATTTATAGTTCATTGGTGCTTGATTAATCTTTGGGAAAAAATGAAGAATCTAAGCCTAAAAACATTGTGTCACTTGAAAGCACTTCCATCTAGTGTAAAGCTTGCTTGATAATTGTTACATCTCTATATTATTTGGACTTTAATTTGATCTAAAAATTATCTTGCATATGGACTATGAATGCTTGCTCATGGAACTTTCATTTGGGTTAACTATCTCTATTTGCCACTCTATTTTGTTTAACCCAATCTCTTGCCACACCTTTGAACCACAGCCTTTTCTTTCAAGCCTTATATTGATTTGTTGAGTGAGGCCTCTTCTTGATAATGCTATAGGTTGTGAAATCTTGAGAGTAATGAGAATGACAAAGAACTGGCTCTTGTTTTAGCTAGGCTTGGAATCTTTATAGCTAGCTAATAGGACTGGTTTTGAGAGAAATAGGTGGTTAGAATGTTGATTTGGGTTCAAGTTTGGGAACAAGAGAGAATAAGAAGGGAAATAAAGGTTTACTTGGTCAAAAGAAAAGAAAAATCTCTAAGGTTAAGTTAATATTAAGCTCTAAGTCTCAAAGAAAAGGGATAGAAAGTATTGCTATAGTCTCCTAGAATCAAATTGAAAAGAGTAAATAAAAATGAAACAAGATTGGGAGTATAGCATAGAATGAATAAGAAAGAAAATGAGCTAGTGTTTAAAGCAAGAATAGCCCTTAGAGATTCAATATAAAAAAATAAAGGAATAAGGCCATAAGTAAAGAAGAAAAAGGGGTTGAGTTGAATAAGGTTGAGTTTTTGGGTTTAAAAGGAAGATAAGAAAGATAAGAATAAGGGGTAGAAAAGCTTTTAGGTGGGTAGAACATCAAGAGCTAAGCTTTGTATGCCCAAATTATTCTTGGTCTTAGATAGATTTCATGACTGTCTAGCATTCCTCTTTGTTTGAGAGTTAACCACCCAAAAACACCAATATCCAACCACTTTGTAAACAGCCTTTACCTTAAACCAATTGAGCTTGATTTGTTGTCCATTTGCAAGATCACACCAGACACTTTAATGAATGTGAAAGAGATGTTCAATAGGATTGCAAGTCTTTGCCAATAGATAGAAGATGATCTAGAGTGATGCATTGTTTTAAGCATAGAAAAATTATTTGTAAGGACTTTGATAAATTTTAGCACCATTGAACTGCATCTAAGGACCTTGGTTTGAATCCTTTATCTCATGCCTTTAGGTTCTGAATCCCATTTTTAAACCTCTCTCTCTCACTTTTTGTTTGGTTCTTGCTTGAGGACCAGCAAGAGATTAAGTTTGGGGGAGTTGATATCTTGTGTTTTTGTTAGGTTTTTAAGCCTTGTTTTTGCATAATCTTGTTGCATAATCATGTCATTCTAGGTTGTTTTAGGAGCATTTGCATCTAGTTGTTATTCTTTCAGGTTCTTGGAGTGATCCCTACACATTTGGAGCATTTGGGTCTGTTTTATTGCAAAGAGGAGTAGTTGTCGAAAGGTGAGAGTGCGAACGCACAAGCGGCCATCCCACGCGGCCAAGAGATCCCCGATCGAAGACACGCGGCCACACCACCCGGCCAAGCTCAACCGATGGAGTTCAAGTGCTGAAGGCGCGAAGACACACGCGGCCACACCACCCAGCCAAAGCTCAACCGATGGAGTTCAAGTGCTGAAGGCGCGAAGACACACGCGGCCAAGCGACGCGGCCAAACCTAGACCGGTCGAGCCCACGCGGCCGCAGCACTCGGCCGAACCATGGCCGATGGAGTTCACACTAATCCTGTTTTATTGTTGACCCGGGTTTGACCCAGTTTGTTTTTGGGTTGACCTAGGTTCTTTTCTCCTTTACTATAAATACTCTAAACCTATTAAGAAAACAGATGTCTTATCTTATCTTTGGTTTTAGCAGCCACTTAGGGTTTTTAAGCTTCTTTACTCTTGGTTATTGAATCTTTGGTTGATTTCCCAGTCTTAATAGCAAATTTGTCTTTCTAATCTCCTAATCTACAAGCTTTTATTATGATTTCACAAAGACAAACCTCTTTCCTTTGTGTGATCATGATGATTAGTGAGTAGATCTTTTAAGAACTTTGGGCTTGGTAGATTAGGGAGATAGATGGTTGATCTTTGATGTCTAGGGTTTATTTTATGCATTTCCTATCTTGATTAGTGATAATGTTGCTAGATAGCCTTGAACAAGCTTAAATCTAGACTTTTAGGATTTCCATGCCCACAAGGTGTTTGATGAAATTCCTGAACCAAACTTTTCAAGAGCTTTGCATTCCTAGCCAATGGAAATTGATGATTAGGGTGCTTAGAGGTATTTGAACTTGTTCTTACTGCATGTTTGTCTTGTGATTACCTTTGGAAATTGTTGATTATCACTTGATTAGCATAGGATCTCTATCATGGAAATGAATTGATTTGCATTAGTGTTCTAGCCATAGGATTGTTCTTGATTGTTACTTAGACATCTAGGATTAATCAGCTATCTCCCAAGTCAATTACCTTGCCCAAGGTTCTCTTGTTAATTCTTGATTTCCAGTATATTTGCTATTAGAGTTTGTTTGCCTTGAGTTTGCATTGTCTTGTTTACTTTATTTGAGTAACTTTGATTAGATAAGTAGTGACATAAGAACCTTTTACTTGTTTAAGAATAGATTAAGCATTTTGTGTATTCTTGGTGTGTTGATTGATTGCAAATTGTGGATTGATAAATAATTGATACTGAAAGTTACTACATCATTCGGTCACATTGAACATGGCCGTAAGTAGGTGGTGCTTGCCACTAGTCATGTGGTGCATTGCCAATCCATGGGGACTTCTCCTTCCTTATTTTTGGCTTTTCTGTTTTCTATTTTTTTTTTGTGTTTTGTTTTTTTTTATAAACCTGAAACTTAAAATGCAAAAATATCAATAGTAAAAGAAAATAAATCCTAAAAATAAAAACTTACTAGACATGGGTTGCCTCCCAAGAAGCGCACTTGTTTAATGTCGTTGGCTCGACTTTGGTTGCTTTCTCAAGCAGGGTTAGGAGAGTGAGTTGTCCTTAGACAAGCTCTCTTGGATCTTCTCCATCAAAGGCATCAGGTGGCTCTCTTGCATAGTCTTCTTCCCTTGTTTCGGCCATACAGTTTGCGGTTGGCAGCTCCGCTTCTCCCTTTCCTAGACCTTCTAGGTCTCGTGGTGGTGGAGCATAGGGTGTGGTTGTAGTGACCCTCACTAAGGGCAGAAATCCCAAAATAAAGGTCTGAGGAAATGGCCCGGAAAAGACTTAAGAAGGAAGAGGAAGTAAAATAAAAAGGACCTACCGAAGAACGTCCGAGGAAAAATTCGCGAGTCGAGAAATGGCCGAGCCAAGACTGAAGTGACCCGGAGGTGCGATCGAGACCTTAAGGCCAATTGAAAACCATCAGTTTATGCGGAAGGTAGCATCCGCGGAAAGTCGGGTAAATACCGGGAAAAGTACCGAGACGTCCAAGGAGTGGTCGAGACAATCTGTCGAGATAGTCGAGAAAACTGGTCGAGACAATCTGTCGAGATAGTCGAGAAAACTGGTCGAGACAATCTGTCGAGATAGTCGAGAAAACTGGTCGAGACAATCTGTCGAGAATATCGAGAAAATCCGTCGAGGAAATTCGTCGAGAGTGTCGAGAAAATTCGTCGAGGAAATTTGTCGAGAGTGTCGAGAAATTCGTCGAGAGTTGCCAAAGGAATCGACAATGTCCGAGAGACCGAGAAACTATCCGGTTTTGTCGAGGGGATCGATAGCATCCGAGTTGTCGAGAGAATTGTCCGAGAAATGACGAGAGGACCGATGATGGTCGAACGATGGTCGAGAATGGTCGAGAATTGTTGAGAGTATCGGACGAAGAGGACGGATTTGGTTGAGAAAATGCGGAAATCATTTTTCCTCAAGAAATTGACCCAATCATCTTACATGCAAGACATGCAGAGATATTTTGGGGGATTTAAGCAAAATGGTGGTCGAGTATTGGCGGTGTAATGCACGCGCCGCATGCATCAAAAATTTTGCCACTTGGCAAAGCGCACCAAGGAAGAGAGAGAAGGGGGTCGAGCCTATAAATAGGGGCTTGGGGAACTTCATCTTCTCATTTCTCTCATTTCCTCAAAGTTAAACACCCTAAAGCTTGCTTCTCTCTCTAAATCTAGAGAGAGAGTGTCGAGAGAGATAGAGATTCTCGAGAGAGATCGTCTAGAGGGTGATCGAAGTGAAGTGCTGCCTGCGTCGAGAGGAGAAGATTAGGATTGCGATAGAGTTGGTCGAGAAGCTGAGAAGTGTCTGATCCGCGGTGCCGTGAAGTCCAATCATCACCGATCGCGTCAAGGTGAGTTCTGCGGTAAGTGTGTGTTGCATGTAGACTAGATTCACGGTAGAATCAGTCAAAAGGGTTGCATGCATAATTTTGGTAGAATTCATGCTAGATTCAGGTCGAAATGACATTGAATTTGAGCTAGGAATCACCATGCAAGATCGTGGTTGCATGCATAATTTTTGGTAGAATTCATGCTAGATTCATGTCGAAATGACATTGAATTTGAGCTAGAATTACCATGCAACATCGTGGTTGCATGCATAATTTTTGGTAGGATTCATGCTAGATTCATGTCGAAATGACATTGAATTTGAGCTAGGAATCACCATGCAAGATCATGGACGAATTTGGATGTTTTTAAGTAAATTGGGCTTACTTAAAATTTGGATGAAGGATATTGCATGCATGTTTATGGATCGAAGTTGTTAGCAAACTTTATTTGCTTAATAATCGGTTGAATGCATAATTTAAAACTCGATGGAGTTATTTTGCAATGTATTTGCATAAAAGTTGGATGAGAGTAGCTTGCATGCATAATGGGACTAAAAGGATTTAATTTGGTTAAATCTCTTGAAAATTGGTTGCATGCGGGATTAAACTTATTGCATTAATTTGCTTAAGTATTTCAAATGGGTTGCATGCATGAGTAAACTTATTGCATTAATTTGCTTAAGTATTTTAAATGGGTTCCATGCATGAGTAAACTAATTGCATTAATTTGCTTAAGTAAATCAGTTGGTTGCATGCATGTAGAACAATCTAAGTTGAATTGCCATTCGTAATGCTTAATGATTGTTGTATGTTTTCTTGCTTGAATTTCTTGCTTGTTTTGCTTGATTTTCTTGCTTGAAAGTGTAGTGGTATTTTAGCGAAGTCTCTTGAATTTGTTTCTTGAGTCCTAGCTAGAATAGAGTGTCGATCTTCTGTTTCCATATGCGGTTGTCTCGCGAGAGTTCCCGGCGACCACTTGAGCGAGACACTGTCACGGCTAGCTAGCTACTAGCGTGACCGCTACATGACGATGTAGCTAAGTTGTGAGCTCATTGCTGGTGACCTTTGTGGTCTCGACATGAGGGATGGTATGGAATGGAACAGATTATCGAGGGCCCATAGGTGAAAAAGAGTCTAGGGTATTCCAGTAACCCTTGTAGTATTCTAGATGTCTTTGTTTGGATTATTGGTAAAGGAGTCTAGTATATTTCAAGTGTCCCTTGCAGTATTCTCTAGACGTCCTTGTTTGTTGGTTGGTTTGTGGAGTAAGAAGAGTCTAGAGTATTCAAGTATTGCTTGTCTATGTCTAGTCCTCTTTGCGAGTCCAGATCGTCCGAGTGGATTCGTAATGATCTAATCGTTTCTCGCATGTGTGTTGTATGATGCTTCCGCTAATGTTTCTGTTGCGTAGCTTTGATGACTTGTTAAGTTTGAATAACTTGCTTGGTTGTCTTGCTTACCGGGGTAGTCGGGTTGGGGAAGTAGAATCTCGTTTAAGAGAAGGGGTGCCCAGGCTCACTGAGTAATCTTAGATTACTCATGATATTATTTTTGGTCTTGCAGGGAGGCCTAAGTGAGTTTAGAGCCGGAGCAAACGTTAGGGTACCGGATAGGGTTTAACTTGTGTTTCTTGTAAACCCTATATTTTCTTAAAAGGAGTACAGTATATCTTTCCGACTATCTTTATATATTGCTTTAATGATTTATTTACGATGAAATATTTTGTTAAAGTAATATATTCGGTTTTCAGGAAAGCATGACAAGTTGCAAATGATACTCGGCCTTGTCCGGGCTAACACAACGCACCAGGCCACGAGGGTTGCAAAGCCTAAGTAACCTCGGTTGCGGTGGAGTTGTGCCAGGGAGGACCGGTCGGGAAGTCTGCAGCTTCCGTCCCTCGACCGGATCACCCAGGTGCAATTCTGCGAGTGGCGTCCCGTGGCTGTCCGATGGCCACCGTGGTCCTAGGACGGTTCGGGGGCGTTACAGTGGTAGTGGCAAAACAAACCTTTGTGAGGTTTACTTCTTCCTCTTCTCGAGAATGCTTAAGTGAGTTGGGGTTAAAGCTTTCAGTTTCCATGGAAACTTGCAGCTTGTCTCCACGGCTTCTTCTTCTAGTTCTTTGGCTCCTAAGGTTGCTTCTCCTTGTTCGTGATCTTGTAAAGGAGGAATAGGGTTAACTTGTGGTTTGTTCCCCACTAAATCTCCTTGTTTTGAAGTAAAAGAAAATTTTCCTTTTTCGAAAAGGTAATTAGAATGTTTTCCTTTTCCGAATAGGATTTCTTTTTTCTTCTCCTTCTTCCTCCTTATCGGGTTGATCTTCTTCTTCCTTGTGTCCAGCAACACGTGAGGTTAGATCCTCAATCTTATCAGCAAGATCTTGGTTCTTCTCCTTTATTTCCGATTCAATCTCCTTAAGCAGCTTATGGTTCTCCTTGGTGAATGTAAACTTTTCGGATAGACTTCTCCAAAACGTTCTTGTTCATAACCGAGACCAAACATCTTCCTCTCAGCTTCATATGCTCGGTTCTCAAGATTCCTCACACGCCTCCTTGTGTCTAATTCCTTGTCGAATAAAACTCCATACTTAGACTCATGGTTCCTTTCTAAGTTCGAAACCACTCTGCCTAAGTCTCTAATGTTGATAGCATTATCTAGGGCACTCTTGAGATGTCTATCTTGTTCTTCCTCAAGACAATGGAGTCTTCTCTCCATGGCTTCAGCATCCTTAGATCTTTGATCTTCTAGGCTTTTAACTCTAACAGCAATGTCGTCTATCTTCCTTGAGAGATCAAAATCGATTTTGTCAAGCTTCTCATGCAGCGTCTTCATAGTCTCATCTGGCAGATCTGCTAATTGACTTATTAGGTCCAGCATCTTCTCTTCTTCAGCTCTTTGTCAAGTAGACGTATGAAAATTTTCTTGATAGGCTTGGTGAGGGAATCGAGTTAAATAAGGCTCTCGGCATGGGTAGAGGCGGTTTCAATTGGTATCGGGCCCTCCTTGGATAAGGCTTTTGAAACGTGATGGACAGTGACTTGGGACAAGTTCCCAATCTTCATAAATATCATATGGTGCTGGAGGTGGTCGGGTTCTAGGGTTACCTCGGTAGATAGCTTCTCCTTGATGGTGAAATTGTCGAAAATTATGATTTTCGGTAATCTCTTCATTATGGATCTGATATGTCATGCAACAGTAGAAGTCTTTGAGCTCTTCTTCTCCATCTTCTTTAGTAGATGATAGATCATAGGACTCATCATTCTCCATTGGCAAATCTTCATATTGGCTCTCCTTAGGTTTTTCTTCAAAATAAGCTTCTCCTTTATCGGTTTGATAATACTCTTCTCTAGTCCACTCCTTGGACTTGTTATCGGTTAGAATCATCACATGAGCCTCCATGTTCCTCTTCAGCATCAGCAGGTTGATATAGTTGATCATCACTCCAGTTGTTGCACTCACCGGATTTGTTAAACAGGGTTTCTACTTTCCACTCTAGGCGGCTCTCGATGGTGTAGCCCATGTTAATAAGCTTCATACCATGATATTGTATATCCTCCATATGGTCTAGAACTTGGTTGTTGATGGCATTGGTTGATTCCTCCAGGCGTTGTAACGTCCTTGGTGATAGTCTCGAGTTTGGCTCCAAACTCAATGCTCATCTTATCCAACTTAGCATTTAGAACTGTATCAGCCTCCTCTTGACTTGATAATAGTTCATCCATCATCTTCATGAGCTTGTCTTCATTGTAAGAGCTCCTTGAAGTGATAGGTTTTCGATTGTCATAGAAAAAGTTTTCATTGACATCGACTTGCATGACTTCTTGCGGATCAGGGTAATGGTCTGTTGCGAAGCATGGCACGTTCGTGTGGTACGGCGTGTATGAGTGGTCAGCTCGGCAGTGAGCTGGTCTAAGTGGTGCTCTGCCTTGAGGTGGTCGAGTGAAAGTACTGCGACAAGGTCGCCTAATTGTTGGTACAATGCTTGGTCGAGAGTGACCAATGCTTGTGACCTTGCAGTGAGTGGGCTTGCGGACCGGAAGAGTCTCCGTCCGTGGCTCGGTAGTGTGGCATCAGCTCAGCAATAGTAAGGTTCTCAAAATCTCCTGGGAGAGCGTCGAGGTTCATCCTGAAGGTCTCCTGAAACAATGAAAAACAAAAAGAAAAATTAGACAGCAAGGTGTCCTAGACGTTACGGCGCCAAAAAGCTTTGATGTGTGTGGTTTTTCACTTCAAATCTTTTACCTTAAAAGACCACACAACTGCTGAAAGTGCACTGCTAATCGGTAGTAGTATTTAAGGATCGATCCCACAGAGAGAGAGTTGTTGTTCAACGGAATCCGACGGAGGTAAGTAAGGCTAGGACTCAATAAAAAGGGGGTTTTGGTTGTCACGGTTGTAGCAAGCAAATGAATGTAAATAAAAGCAGGTAAAATAAATGAGACAAGTGTTGGGCATCAAGGGGAATCGCGGGGGTTCAATGATCTATCTATCTAGGAAAGTAAGGCTAGGGTTAGTTTGTTTATCTAAAACTCGACTACGAAACACTAATAAACCGTTAACTTAAAGTTCTCAAACTAACCGTCTAAGATCACTACACCTCGTAACTCAACTGTCGCAGGCTACGACGCATAGATCAAAGCATTTAAAACAGATTCGACTAACATCCGTGGAATTCCATAGGTAAGGGGTATGTGCTTCCTATGTCTCCCCACACATCTAAGCTAGGTCAAGCACACATGCAAGCTTTTGGCAAAGCACACACACTTTAGAACATAGTTAGTTCGTGAGGCTAACTTAAAGCATTAAGCAAAAACTTAGAATTAAAGCACAGAATAAACATAATTTAAATCTAACAAACCCTAAAAATTGCCACCTAAACTAAGATCATCTCCCCCATTTGATTTATCCCTTTAAACCCAACTAGAAAACTACTCTAGCATGTTTAAGGGAATCATCAAAGCAAGGTTTAAATAATTCATAAACATAAAGAATAAATAGAGAGAAAGGGTTTAGATATTACTTCAATGATTGTCAAACAAAGTTGTAAGGATCCTTCTCCCTTAGAAACAAAGTACAAATCAAATAGAAAACTAAAGAGTTTGGTGATCTCCAAGGCATCAAGAGAGGACGAGAGAGGGCTGCAGGTCGTGGCTGTTCTTCTGGTCGTCGGCTCCTTTGAGGCACTTTTTGGGCACACCCTAAACTCTAGGGCTTAGAAGAGTATTTATAGGGTTCTGTCTAGGTCTAGGTTTTTGTAAGGGTAGAAACGTCTTTTCTTGATAAGTGCATGGCAAGGGGCGGCGTAGGAAGCTTCTAGAACGGTGGCTGAAGACTTGGACTGGGCCCCGTGGTGGTCGGTGGTCAGGCTTTCAAATAAAAGCCCATGGGCTTGATGGTTCTTCTTAGGTAAGTTTAAGTTACGTCTCGGTAACTCGGGAATAACTTCCGGATGGTTGGATGGATCGACTTAATTCTACTTCGAGGAGAAAGATGACTCTCTCAGCTTTCCATAGACACCAAGTACGTCGAAATGTGAGTTCTGGAAGTTCTTCAAACGTTGCCCGTACTGCAAAGTTCTGAAACTTTCCTAAAACGTATTTTTCTTGCCTTTTGGTCCTTTTTGCTACTAAAACCTGTAAAACCTTCTTAAAACCTAAAAATACTTGATAATAGACATTAAAACCTTGAAATCATACTAAACTCATCCTAAATGCATACTAAAACTATAGCTAAAATGGGTAAAATAATGATGTTATCAGTTGAGGTAGGATGCGGAAACGAAAGCGAGATGGAGATGACTCGAGGGGAGAACGAAAGATGGGAAAAGAGGTAGATCAAACGACGACACAAGAGGTTTAGCTATCCTCTTGATACGGTCACTAACAAGGTCAAACCCGGTTCGAGTCTTGTTAGGGTTTCCTTAATATTCAATCACGGATTGAAGAAAGAGAAGAGTGAGACAAGTCAAGAATCTCTCTTGAGAAAAGTTTTATTTTCATTCAAGTCTAAAGGAGAACAAAGGCTAAGAGACGGTTTAAATACATTAGGTCAAGTGAGGGCTTCGGGACACGCGGATTTCGTTATGATCCGCACAATAGTCCTTAGACGTGTTTCCCTTGTAAATGGAACACGTCGCCCTCAAAGACTTTCAACTTAAACTCTCAACGTTCGAAAGAAGGAATCAAAAGAAGAAATATTCCAAGTTCAAATTTAAACCAAATACTAAGGAAAGAAAGAACCGCCTTAGGCTTAGACGCGGGGAAACGACTTAACCTTTGGGTGTTGTGCACCTAGCTCCATGCCTCGTTAAAACCTTCTCCGGTAAACCCTTTGGGAAAAACCCAGAGTAAGGAAAAAGAGTACACTTCCTTGCTTAAGCGACTTTATCGTCTTCACTCTTGGGTAAGAGTGAAGACTAGGCGAACTGAGCCTTTGGAGTCTTCATGGAACGGCTGGCGTTGGGTGAGATGATCGGACGAACAGGTTGAGCCGTTCCTTGGCCGCCTTTGCTGAACTATTGGAGCGTGTGGTGGCTCCCGGGGTGATCGTTGGTGCTTTGGCCGCGTCCGAAGCGTCTTGGCCAGGCGTCTCGGTCGTTGTCAGCCATGAGGGTGTGGTTGTCGACTTGGAGGTTCGGCCAATAAAAATGCTCTTGAAGCACGGCCAGCGTCTTAGTGATGCCGAAGTGACCCGACAAACCTCCACTATTAGCTTCACGAACAAGCAACTCCCGGATAGAACCATTTGGTATGCACAGCCGTCGCCCTCTGAACAGAAAACCCTCATGCAGGTAGAATTTGGTGTAAATTCCCTTCCCTATGGTTCTGGAAACATTCTCCAAACTCAGCGTCTCCAGCATATGCATCATTGATGCTTTCAAAACCCAACACACGAGCATCCATAGTAGTGATGAGAGCGTGTCTCCTTGACAAAGCATCGGCCACCACAATTTCCTTTCCCTATCTTGTATCTTGATGACGTGAAGGGAAAGATTCCACGAACTCCAACCACTTCCCATGACGTCTCTTGAGGATGGTTTGGCCGCGGAGATGCTCATAGTTTCGTGATCGGTGTGAATCACAAACTCTCTCGCCAATAGGTAGTGTTGCCAAACCTCCATGGCACAGACGAGGGCGTATAACTCCTTGTCATACGTCGGGTAGTTGAGCGTTGCTCCGCTAAGATTTTCGCTGAAATACACCACGTGCTTTCCTCCTTGAGTCAAAACAGCCCCGATCCCGACTCCCAAAGCATCGCAGTCAACCTCGAAGGTTTTGTTGAAGTCAGGCAAGGTGAGCAAAGGGGCTTGCGTGAGACGTTTCTTGAGCTCGGTAAACGCCTTGTCTTGTTCTTCTCCCCAATGAAACTCGCTGTTCTTCTTGATAACAGAGGTGAGAGGCGCGGTGACCGTTACTGAAGTCTCGCACGAATCTCTAGTAAAAGCTTGCTTAACATGACTTGAGTGATTCTAGTTGGCATGGGCACTCCTCGATCGCGCGAATCTTCTCCTTGTCCACCTTAAGGCCCTGCGAGCTCACAACAAAGCCTAGAAAGACCAATTGATCAGCAGCAAAGACGCATTTTTTTTAAGTTAGCGTACAATTTCTCTTTGCGGAGAGTAAACAAGACTGACTCTAAATGCTTAACATGATCAGTCAAGCTAGAACTATAGACAAGTATGTCATCAAAATAAACTACTACGAACTTATTAATAAATCATCTTAAAACATGGTTCATAAGGCGCATGAATGTAGAGGGCAGCGTTAGAAAGTCCGAATGGCATTACCAGCCATTCGTACAAACCCTGTTTTGTTTTGAAGGCTGTCTTCCATTCATCGCCCTCCTTCCTGCGAATTTGGTGATAGCCACTCTTCAAGTCGATCTTTGAGAAGACGCTGGCACCACTTAGTTCGTCGAGCATGTCATCGAGTCGCGGTATACGGATGTCAGTATTTGATGGTGATGTTGTTGATGGCTCGACAGTCAACACACATACGCCACGACCCATCCTTCTTAGGCACGAGCAAGACTGGAACTGCGCACGGACTCAAGCTCTCCGCACGTATCCTTGCGCCATCAACGCCTTGACTTGACGCTCAAGCTCCTTCGCCTCTTCGGGGTTGACTCGGTAGGCTGGCCGGTTAGGTAACTGCGCGCCTGGAACAAGGTCGATCTGGTGTTCGATGCTCTGATTAGGTGGTAGTCCTTCAGGGAGCTCCTCGGGGAACACGTCGGCGAAGCGCATGAGGATGTCGTGGATCACCTCCGGTAAGGCGTCGATCGAACCTTCAAGGACTGTAAGCAATAAATCTCGAAAGACCACCAATAACACTTGGCCAGAGTCCCTAATGGACTTTCTAACATCACCATATTGAACAAGAAAATTCTTTTTATCGTCTGAATCTTTAGACAACTTGTTTTACATTTCATGTACTTGCGTGGGGCTCAAGGGTTTCAAGCAAATACGTTTGTTGTCATGAACGAAGAAGTATTGGTTCGTGTGGCCGCAATGCGTGGTTTGGCTTATCAAACCTGCCATGGTGTCCCCAATAAGAGGTGGCTAGCTTGCATAGGCACCATGTTGCATAGGACTTGGTCCTTATACGGACCGACACTGAATGAAACCATGACCTGTTCATTAACATGGATCACAGTTTTATCGTTTAAGCATTTCAAGCGATAGGGGGCAGGCCATGGTTTGTTGGTTGCAAGAGAAAGTTTCTTGACAAGATTGGAACTTGCCATGTTAGTGCAAGAACCTCCGACTATTATCAAGCCACAAACGCGACCACTTACAGTACACCTCGTGTGGAAGATATTATTGCGTTGATTGGCGTCATCGGTGGCTACGCTTGCGTTCAGGATGCGGCAAATCATAAACAGCTCTCCGACTTCGGGCTCAGCTACGGCTTCCTCCAGTTCAGCCTCTCCTCAAACGTTCTCCTCGGTGGCCTCATCGTCGGACTCGATCTTGCCAGCTTCGGTCAGGATCATTGTGCGTGCCGTTCGGGCACTCTCGAGCGTAGTGGCCTCTCCCTTGACACTTAAAACACACAATGTCGTGGCTCCGGACGTCGGTGGTGTTGCGTCGCGGATCTTGGCACTCATTGGTGGCCGGTTCGAAGGTAAACGGTTTGAAGGTGACGCGTTAGGAGACCCAAGTCGGAGCTCCTTGAGTTCTGGTGCGAGTCGCGGAGGCGTTCTTCTTCTTGATTTGACTTTCAATCTGCACCGAGAGATGCAATAACTCCTCAAACGTTTGATAGGGCTGGCGCTCGATCTTACGCGCAATGCATTCTTGCAACCCGTCCAAGAACTGAGCCGATGAGTGAACTCTTCGGAGTCATCAACTTGCAATCGGTTGCGCAAGTGTTCAAACTCCTCGTAATACTCCTCCATGGTTTGCGCGCCTTGCGTGAGTCTCTAGAACTTCTTCTCGAGCTCGCGGTGGTAGTATGGAAGAACGTAACGCCTTCGCATTTCTGCTTTGAACACCTCCCAAACGGTAATAGGACGGTCGCGGTTGCGTTGCTGCTCAGCTTCAAGTCGATCCCACCTGGTAAGGGTGTGGTCGGTGAATTGAGCCACCGCATATTGGACCTTTCGCAGCTCCGGATAGGCATGACACAAGTATAAGTGCTTCATACGGCTTTCCCATTCAAGATAGGCCTCGGGGTCTGACTTTCCCGCGAACGTGGGTGCGATCATCTTGTGGTTCGCCTCGTATGGCTTGGAGCTTCGTTGTACTGATCATCATAACGATGTCGTCGTCTAGGCCTCGGTTCAAAAGTCCTCATCGGACTGGTCGCTCCGACTCGCTCCTCTCGTCGTGGTCACCTCACGGGTAAAGGATCTTCGCAGGGAGGGTTTAACAATTTGATTCTTGTTAAACGCTCTGCGAGCTGTTCTAGGCCCGGTTCGTAATGCGGCGAGGGTGACTCCTATCTCGGGTGGTGCTGGTGGAACTTCTTCGGCCATCGTATGGACTATGGTGGACGTGTCGCTTGGCTTCGCGGTTTTGAATTTAAACCTCGCAAAATAAACACAAAAGCACACACGCGTGAGTATCACACGTTCAAGAGGACCACACAAGATATTTTGTTTCGTCACCAACGATTGAGGACAGCTCACTCAATTTAAACCTATGACCAAAAACAAAAAGCTAAAGCAAAAGTGCTAAACGACAAGGATTGCTTTATGACCCAAAACAACAACGCGGAAACAAATAGAGACGCTAACTTTATCGATCTAAAAGCAACAACGCAAGAACACGGATGAATGATATGATGAACAAGATGAACAAATACGAGAGCTAACAACCTAAACAAACGAATAACAACCGCTATCATGCACCAAATTAAACAAAAAACTCTAAACAGAACCTATGAAACGAGATGATGCAAACTAAGCTACCAAATAAATAAAGATTGAAACTTTAAAACGAAAGAGATGAGTTTTGAAACGAAACAACATGACAGGAGCTTTTAAAGCTCTAATACCAAGCTGATGTGACCGAGGGTCACGAATATGGTACGGAAAGAGGAAATGTCTTTGGACAGAGCTCGGCACGCGAGACTTTCCTCGGACAAGATTTGAGGGTTCGAATCTAGGGAAGATTCAAATGAGGGAAACGAGAAATGACGAGATTCCAACGAGCCGTTTGTGGAATACGGTCGGAGGCTTCTATCAGATCGAGCGGACGTGGAACGAATGGACGATGCGGAAAGATGACCGATGTTTGAGGTAAGATGCGGGAAACGAGAGCGAGATGGAGATGACTCGAGGGGAGAACGAAAGATGGGAAAAGAGGGTGGAAGTCGAACGACGACACAAGAGGTTTGGCTCTCCTCTTGATACGGTCACTAACAAGGTCGAACCCGGTTCGAGTCTTGTTAGATTTTCCTCAATATTTAATCCCGGATTGAAGAAAGAGAAGAGTGAGACAAGTCAAGAATCTCTCTTGAGAAAATGTTTATTTTCATTCAAGTCTAAAGGAGAACAAAGGCTAAGAGAGGTTTAAATACATTAGGCCAAGTGAGGGCTTAGGGACACGCAGATTCGTTGTGATCCGCACAATAGTCCTTAGACGTGTTTCCCTTGTAAATGGAACACGTCGCCCTCAAAGACTTTCAACTTAAACTCTCAACGTTCAAAAGATGGAATCAAAAGAAGGAATATTCCAAGTTCAAATTTAAACCAAATACTAAGGAAAGAAAGAACCGCCTTAGGCTTAGACGCGGGAGGAAACGACTTGTGCACCTAGCTCCATGCCTCGTTAAAACCTTCTCCGGTAAACCCATTGGGGAAAAACCCGGAGTAAGGAAAACGAGTACACTTCCTTGCTTAAGCGACTTAATCATCTTCACTCTTGGGTAAGAGTGAAGACTAGGCGAACTAAGCCTTCAAAGTCTTCATGGAACGGCTGGCGTTGGGTGGAATGATCGGACAAACAGGTTGAGCCGTTGCTTGGCCGTCTTTGCTGAACTCTTGGAGCGTGTGGTGGCTCCCGGGGTGATCGTTGGTGCTTTGGCCACGTTCGAAGCGTCTTGGCTAGGCGTCTCGGTCGCATCCGGCTGTGTCTTGGTCGAGCTCACGTCCTGCGATCACATCAGGATAGGTCAAATCCGTTCACCATCGAGCTAGAACCAAGGGACGACCCCTATATCTAAACAGCCTTACCGGATGGCACTAGCAAAAATGGCGGAGTTAAAGAAACAATTGGGAGAATTGTTGGAGAAAGGATTTATCAGACCAAGTAGTTCACCATGCGGTGCACCGCTCTTGTTTGTAAAGAAAAAGGATGGTAGCTTTAGGCTATGCATTGATTAACGGGGGCTGAATACGGTTACGGTGAAGAAGAAGTACCCATTACCATGAATATACGGGTTGTTGGGTAATCTCCAAGGTGAAAAGTGGTTCTCAAAGATAGACTTGGCCTCGGGGTACCATCAGATTCCGATAGAGCCATAGGACATTTGGAAAACGGCGTTTTCAAACAAGGTACGGGCCACTTAGAGTTTGTGGTGATGCCGTTCGGACTGACCAATGCACCGGCAGCCTTCATGAGGATGATGAATGGTGTGATCCGAGAATTCCTGGACGAGTTTATCATCATCTTCATCAGTGACATACTTGTTTACTCGAAGGATTGAGAAACCCATCAAAATCACTTGAGGGTAGTCTTTGAGCTGTTAAGGGAGCAAAAGCTTTTTCGCAAAGTTAAGCAAATGCTCGTTTCAGCAAAAAAGTGTCAGATTCCTTGAACACATTGTCTCGGACCAAGGAGTGTCCGTGGATCCGGAAAAGATCAAATCAATAAAGGAATGGCCACGTCTGAAGAATGCCACCGGGATATAAAGCTTTCTCGGGTTGGCTGGTTATTACCGAAGATTTGTCAAGGGCATTGCAAGTATGTCTCAGCCAATGATGCGATTGACGGGGGAAATATACCAAGTTCCTATGGTCAGAGGAATACGAGAAAAGTTTCTCGGAGTTGAAGGCAATGCTCACAAGTGCCCCGGGTATATATTTGTTTTGGCGGGAGGCGAACGAGCCGTATGTGGTGTACAGCGATGCCTCTATAATGGGGTTAGGTTGTGTGCTAATGCAAAAGGGAAGTGTAATCGCATATGCTTCCATGCATTTGCGTAAGCACGAGGGGAATTACCCAACGCAATGACTTAGAGATGGCCGCAGTCGTGTTTGCGTTGAAGATTTGGTGTTCATATCTCTATGGAGCCAAAGTTTTAAATCTTCACCGATCACAAGAGTCAAAAATACATATTCACCCAGCCAGAGTTAAATCTAAGGCAAAGAAGGTGGATGGAATTTATCGCGGACTATGACTTGGATATTGCTTATCATCCAGGGAAGGCGAATCAGGTCGCAGATGCCTTGAGTAGGAGAAGCTTCAATGTAGAAGTAGAGAAAAATCAAGAAGTGTTGGTTTACATGATGGGGACATTGGATTTAAATGCATTGTTAAGAGAAGTTGAGCCATTGGGCTTAGGGAGCAGCCGATCAAGAGGATCTACTTAGTATAATCCGTTTGGCTCAAGAAAAGGACGAGGAACTTAAGGGTTGGGCAGAGAATAATATGACAGAGTTCCAAACATCGAACAATGGTACCATTGTGGTGAGATGGACGAGTGTGTGTGCCGCAAAGTAAGGAGATAAGGGAGGAAATTCTAAAGGAGGCTGATGTGTGTGGAATTGCACTCCAAATCTTTTACCTGAAAAGACCACACAACGACTGAAAGTGCACAGTTAGTCAATGTAGTATGTTAGGATCGATCCACAGAGAGTAATAGCTAACACAAATTGAATTAAAAGAGAAAGAGTTATGGCTAAGACTAAATAAGAAATTGGGGTTTCAGTTTTCCTAATATCTATTGCTAGTAAATAAAAACGGTTTAAAACTATAAGACTAAGGTGTTGGGAGTTTTGGGAGTCATCTCAGGTTTTTCATGGTTCTAAGCAATATTAAGTGTAAGATCTAACAAGTATATACTAATTTCGGTCTAGGTTCTCACTACGAAACACTAATGAACTAACAAGCTATTTTCATAGAATGAAAGTCTAAAGTCTTCATACTCTGTTACTCAACTTTCGCAGGCAACGACGCATGTCAACCAGCTAGTTAAACAAGTTTGATACATTCACCAAACTCCGCAACTCAACTTACGCAGGTTACGATGTGAGGTTTCAGTATAACGCTAGTTTGGAGAAGTAGGATAACGCAGTTAACGCTCCCGTTCTCTAGATCAGTACTTGGTGATCAATCCAAGCTCATACATTAAGATAAAGATGTCACAAAAGAACTCTATAATAGAACCATAAATAAGATCTAACAACCTAATTGAAGCGAACCATGAATTCCTCTTGAATCACCCCATAAAACCCAACAAAGCAAACTACTCGCTCATGATGCAAAGAAACGACATTGATATTATAAAGTATAGCATCAAAATCGAATAATTCCACAAAAGGAGTTCAAAGGAAACTTCTCTATTTGTCACAAAAGTAACTTGATCCCAAAAGCAATGAAAGTATGAAGTAACTAGAAAGAGTAGAAAGAGAGAGAGATGGCGGATCTTCAAGGGCTTCGAGAGGGACGAGAGGTTGCGGCTGCTTCTCTGGTCGTGGCTAGGGCTGCTCCAAAAGCTGTTGATGATGTACACCTTGAAACCCTAGGTCTTAAGAGTATTTATAGGGTTTTGTCTTAGATTAGGGTTTGTAAGGGTAAAAAACGTATTTTCTTCTATAATGCAGGACAAGGGACGGCGAAAGAGGCTTCTGGACCGTGGAGGAGGCTTGGACTGGGCCGCAGTGATGGTCCCTGGTCAGGCCTTCAATAAAAGTCCATCGCTAGATGGTTCTCCTTACGTTGGTTTATAAACACGTCTCGGTAAATCGAGCATATCTTCCGGATGGCTGGATGGATTGACTTGATTCCACTTCGAGTAGAAAGATGACTCTTCCAGCGTTCCATAGAGACAAAGCATGATACAAGTTGAGGCTTGGAAATTCTTCTAAAGTTGCCCGTACTGAAGAGCTCTGAATCTTTCCTAAAACATATTTTCCTTGTCGTTTGGTCTTTTTTGCTATAAAACCTGTAAAACCTTCTTGAAACCTGAAATACTTGATAATAGACCTTAAAGCCTTGAAATCTTGTCAAACTCTTCCTAAATGCATACTAAAACTAATGCTAAACCGTGTAAAATAATGATGTTATCAGAGGCGCACCAATCTAAGTTCTCGATCCACCCTGCCTCAACCAAGATGTATCGCGATTTGAAGAGATACTATCATTGGAAGGGAATAAAACGAGATGTTGCAATGTGGGTTGCAAGTGTAAAACCTGTCAACTCGTCAAAGCCGAGCATCAAGTGCCCAGCGGACTAGTCCAAAGTCTACCCATGCCGGAATGGAAATGGGATCATGTGACAATGGACTTTGTGACCGGATTGCCTATAAGTAACCGAAAGCATGATGCGGTTTGGGATTTTATGGATAGATTGACCAAAAATGCGCACGTCATCGCAATTGGGGAAACATATGGTGTCAAGGGTAATCATGGTTAGATACATCGAGGAGAGCATCATCTCGGACCGTGATACGCGGTTCACCTCGCATTTCTGGAAAGCTTTTCAAAAATCGCTGGGAACAAGGGTGAACTCCTAAGTACGGCCTACCACCCACAATCTGATGGGCAGTCTAAGAGAACAATTCAAACACTCAAGACATGTTGCGAGCTTGTGTATTGGATTGAGGCGGAGGCTGGGGAAAAGTACTTACACTTGGTGGAATTCGTGTACAACAATAGCTACTAAGCTAGTATTGGAATGTCGCTTTATGAATCGCTTTATGGCCGGGTATCTCGAACGTGATGGACGCCGGTTGGGGAACAGATGCTATTCGGACCTGAGATTGTGGACGAGGCTGCCGAAAAGTTGAAGTTCTTGAAAATCAAGTTGAAGGAAGCCCAAAAACCGACAGAAAAGTTATGGGGACAAGCGTCGGAAGGAGTTGGAAATTGAAGTTGGCGACTTAGTGTACCTTAAGGCGATGACCTATAAGGGAAAAGGGGCGATTTACCAAGAGGAAAAAGTTGAGCCCAAGATACGTTGGCTCGTACAATGTGATCGAACGACGTGGACGCGGGTGGTGTACAAACTGGAGTTACCACCAAAGCTAGACGCCTTTCATAAGATTTTCCATGAATCACAACTACGGAAATGCCTAAGTGGTCGAGGATGTGCCACCTGAGTTGCAAGAAAACTTGACGGTGGAAGCCACACCTATTCGAATCATTGATCGTATGGTAAGAGGGTTGCGTAAGAAAAAGATTAACATGGTAAAAATCTTGTGGAACTGTGGTGGGACGCAAAGGAGGCTACTTGGGAGACCAAAAACAAAAATGAAGGCCGATTTCCTAAGTGGTTTTAGGAGAAGGGTGAAGATCAACTTGATCCCGGATTCGGGGACGAATCCCCTTTCAAGGAGGGGAGACTTGTAACGCCTGCGATCCTGAATAGGATCGTAGGTTGGGACTTGGTTCGAGATGGTAGGGAGATCTCAGAAAAGTCAGGAAGGAGCTACTCGTTAGCTCGGACAATGAGGGAAAACAAGCCAAGTATGGGAGAAAGATCGGTCAACTGCGGACAGCTCTCAGTCAGCTGCGGACAGTTCTCGACCAGCTACGGACAGCTCGACCAGCTGTTGGCCAGCTACGGTCAGCTCGACCAGCTAGCTTCACCTAGACCAGCTGCCAGTCAGCTACCATGATAACTCTCTAATTTATATGTTTTTAGCATCCTTTTTTGTCCATATGTTGCATTGTTCATACCTCTAACTTAGCATTTTTGGGTCATTAACTGTATGAACTCACTTTTAGACCATTTAGGGTGTTGTATTTTTTGCATTTGCATGTTTTGGATGAAAACAGGTGCTAAAGAGCCAAAAATGGGGAAAAACAAGGACAAACCCGAGTATGTACCCGAAGGAGCCATCAAGCTGAAGAACAAGTCCAAACCCCAACACGATCGAGGAGGATCCAAGAGCATGAAGAACAACCTGAAGATCCACCCGAGGAGTAACCCGACTTCACCCTAGTGTACCCCCATCGAGTAGACCATCAGGCAGGTCTGGGAAGCTAGGTCAAAAGAGTTTTCATATATAAACCCCCTCCTCTCCTAGCTCGCAAACGAGCATGCCACAGACCCTCAAACCAGAGAGCGAGGAGCTTCTGTGAGAGAACTAAGCGACTCAAACACTTTTCCTTTTGTTTTTACATTTTCTTTCATAGTTTTTATAGTTATTCTTAGATCTCTATCTTGTACTCTTTCTACCTTACTCTACCGTTTGGTATAATGCAATTTCTTTCTTATTCGTTGTTTTGTTCCTTGTTATTATGTCCGAGTAGTGTAGTAAAGTTTCTAGGGATGGGATAGATGATTTTGTGTTCTTGATCGGTTAGGATGCCTTAGTTTGATTGTATATGTTTGATAGATTTCCTTCTAGGTTGGTGTTCTTAATGTTGTCAACAGACCGAGAGGTTGAGATTAGATCTAGGGTGTTTTACCACCGAGGAGGTGTAGATGAGATGCTTGAATCAACCAATGCTAGAGGTTTTCTCGACTCTGAGTAAGAGATTAGATGAGTTTGAGTTTACTAACTATAATGAATCGATCTTAATGCCTGCTTGGTCATGTTTCTTCAACGAGAGTTGGGTAGGGAAGTGACCAAGGTTGATTGTTGCTAGTGCGAGAGTGTGGTGACAAAGTTTTAGGGATTCATTGTCTAGGAAATATTTGCTTGAGGCATGTAAGGCATCTGTACTGGTCAAGAATACTTAGCATTCGATTAACCCATCCTTAGAAGCTTTCGTATTTTAATTGTTTGCATTTTCTTTACTTACTCGATCACTTACCTGATCAGGTACAACGATAACCTGCATCGAGTAATAGCTCGAGCTGTTCATATCCCATTTACTTACTCGATCACCCCACACGATCCTGTACTCGATTGCTTGCATCGAGTGCTTAGGTCGTGTGGTTTCTTTGTTTATATTCTTGTCTTTCATTTATTTTAGGACTGTTAGAACAAAATCCCTATCTGCTTGGCTTGACTTGTAATGTTCTGATCATATCCTTCCTGCTAGCAATAGACAACCATTTGGATTGATAACCCTTTGTACTACAACTGCATAGGGAATTGATACCCTGGGTGAAAACCTGTCTATCAATTTGGCCTCGTTGCCATTTGGTTGATTTCATTTTGCTACGTTTAGGATTTCAGCACTTGACAGATCAAGTTCTTTTTGTTTATATTGGTTCGGAATCTGACTTGATTGCTTTCGCTCTTGTTAGTTTTGAATCTCAGGTACAACCCGAGCACCCACCCGACCCGTCACTCGATCACCTGGATTGAGTGTTGACCCTTGTGTACACACTCGGACACCTACCTGTGCATGCAAACACGATCCAGAGGTAGCCAGAACCCGAGTCCTTTCATCGGGAACATCGACAGACCAAGGCTACTCAGACAACAACAAGCTCAACCGGAACCAGTAATCATTGAGGAGATTATGAATAATCAGAACGGTCCACCAGCTCCTCAAGCAAGGACCAATATAGGAGCAGGAGATGCTCCATCTACTCACACTCAGTGGAATGGCATTGTGCCACCAGCTGTGCAGAACAACAATTTTGAGATCAAGAGTAGTCTCATCCAGATGATACAGAGTAATAAGTTTCATGGATTGCCAATGGAGGACCCATTGGATCATCTAGATGAATTTGATAGGCTTTGTAGCCTCACAAAGATCAATGGAGTTAGTGAAGATGGATTCAAACTCAGGCTTTTCCCATTCTCTTTGGGAGACAAAGCACACATCTGGGAGAAATCGCTCCCTAAGGAGTCCATCACCACTGGGGAAGCGTGCAAGAAAGCATTCCTGGCCAAAATTCTTCTCCAACTCCAGAACCGTAAGGCTGAGAAATGACATTTCCGGCTTTGTTCAGAAGAACAACGAAACGTTCAGTGAAGCTTGGGAACGTTTCAAGGGATACACTACCCGATGTCCACATCACAGCTTCAACAATGCTTCATTGCTGAGCGCACTTTACAGAGGAGTGGTCCCCAAGATACGAATGTTGAGGACACCGCAAGTCATGGTAACTTCCTCAACAAGGATGTCGATGAAGGTTGGGACCTTGTGGAGAACTTGGCTCAATCTGATGGCAACTATTATGAGGAATATGATCGCTTTGTGCGATCTATAGGAGAGGAAGATGCCAAGTACAAGAGGGACATGAAAGCCCTCAATGACAAGCTCGATAAGCTCCTCAACCAGCAGAAGCATGTTCATGCACTATCAGAGGAAGCGCAGTTTCTACAACAAGATGGGGAAACTATACTGATAGAGGATGTTAACTACATCAACAACCAAAGAGGTAACAACAGAGGGTACAACAACTACAAGCCGAATCCGAATCTGTCTTATCGGAACCCGAATGTTGCCAATCCTCAGGACCAAACTTACCCATCTGCAGTTCAAGGGAACCAGGTCCAACAGAAGCCTTTTGTCCAGTACAACCAAGGCTATGCCCCTAAGCACCAGTATTCTGGAACCTACAACCAACCACCTGGATTCCAACAACCACAAGGTCCACCGAACTAATCACAAGAAGCTGAGTTATGCGACCTCATTCAGCAAATAATTCAGAATCAGGCTTCAGCATCTATGGACATTGCGAAACGGTTCGCAGAGATGAGCAATACGATCGACTCAGGATACAATGATCTCAATGCCAAGTACGAGTCGCTCAATACCAAGGTTAGATACTTGGAAGGCCACCACAACAACCAACCAGTTCCAAAGATTAACCAACTCCCAGGTAAGGCTGTTCAAAACCCCAAGGATTATGTCACTGCTCAAGCTATCTTCCTTGATGATGACTATGAGAACTACCTCACTGGGGATAATGATGATCAAGATGGGGACGATGTGGAACACCCAATGAAAAATGAGGCCAAGTACTATATATCCGAGTATGAACCCGAGCCTTCACCCGAGGAGACTGATCGAGTTGATGATCGAGCACTGGTTCGAGAATCACAAACTGAAGAACAACCCGAAGTGGAACCCGATAACCTACACGATGATGGTGATCGGATGATGCATTGAGTAGATGGTGAGAAGCGAGATTAGCCTCAACCACCTGCAACAGGAGAAGGAGAGTTAGAGGAAAGGTTCAATGCTGCACTTGACATCCAGCTGGAGGCGCTTGCAGAGCGAATGGCTAAGCGTAAAGCTCCACCACCTAAGCTTTTGCCGCCACACGAACTTCAGGAGGAAACTGCCAAGGAAGCAGCTCGATTGGAGAATGAATGTAATGACCCTCACCCAGAGGTAAATTTCAAAATAAAAACTCAACGCCAAAAGACCAAGAAGGAAAGCCAACAAGGAGAAAAGAAAGTTTGATGAAGAAAAATCCGAGAAATTTTGGACGGATTGAGAAATGGCCGAGTTGACCGAAGATGCCCGAAGGACCGAGAGTTATCCAAAGCATACCGCAAAGTACCGAGAATCGCCAAGAGTGCCGAGACGGATCGATTATTGCCGAGACCTGACCGACGATCGACCGAGAGACGCTAACCTATCCACCAAGAAAATCTTCATTTATCAAAAATCGATTAAGTCAAGAGAAGTAGTGGGAGATTAATTAAATCAAGAACAATTAGTGGAGTTAGTGGAGGATTAAAGAAATCAAGAGGAGTTAGTGGAATCAAGTGGAGCTTAGTGGAATTAAGGAAATCAAAGTGGAGCTTAGTGGGGAATTAAAGAAATCAAGAGGAGTTAGTGGAATCAAAGTGGCCAAGTCGATTTCCTCACAAGTGTTAAGGCATGCACTAATAACAACTAAGGAAGAGTGAGCATTTCACATGCATTGGCTATCTCCACCGCCCAAGCTCTATATAAATAGGGTCTCACTTCTCTCATTTCCGCACAAAGTCACAAGGGGTAAGGAGAGAAATTGAGAGAGAAAGTGAGCGAGAAAGTAAAGAGAGAAAGTGGGCGAGTTCGCGAGTCCGCAAGAGAGAAAGAAGAAGAGTGTGGCCGCAAGGGAAGGAGAGAAAGAAGAGAAGAAGCAAGACAAGACTATCGACCGCTACAAGTTGAATCTATAAGGAAATCGATTTCAACCTAAGAAGTGATCCGAGTGAGCCGCGAGGGAAGTTTCATCAAGGGAGACCGGTCATCACCGATTTTCTGTGAGTTCAGGCACATATTCTGCCGGACTAGATGGGGAATTAAAGACGTCCATCTAGTGCACGGTTTGCATGATCATTTAGTTGCATTTTACTCGAACTTCTTTTGTGATTTTCTTGTTTAATGCATGCACGGTGAGGTTACACCGGTTGCTAGTTCGAAACGTTCTAGTAACAAGGGTGGTAATTAGTTAAGATACTTGTAAACTTATGAGCTTAAAAACCATATAACCTCAAGTATCAACTTTGGTGAAGTCTTAATGCGTTTTCGTCCGCGAGAAATTCCGGCTAAGCGTAGTAAGACTTGGTATCGCTATCCTTCCCATCTGTACCACATGCAACCGCGACATGCAACCCATGTTTGTGTGTTTGTAGGGTTGGTTACGAAGAGCTTGGAGGTTATTGGGCTCGCTACCCTGGCCGAAGCTGTCTACACGATGGTGTGGCTTTGAGTGATGTCCGATTGCATGCCTTTGTGGTTGCAATACGGTAGTTCATAAGGGGTTAGGTAAAGGATACATACCGGGCCCATAAATTAAAACTTGTTAAAAACTCTTGTCTTATCTCAAGTTTATGTTGTTGCATGTTATTGCATGTTGTTGTATTTGCTTGCTAGATTAATTTGCTTAGCTCATTAACTTCCGCAATGCTATCTCTGATCGTGTGTTTGTCGTTGCTATTCTCGCATGTTAATCGTCTTGCTTGCATGTTGTATGATGATGGGGTTTTGGGGTTGGGGTTTACTTCTTTGCAGGAACCCTGAGCTCACTAAGTAATCCTAGATTACTTATGATAATTATTTGTGTTGCAGGTAACCCTAGAGGGAACTAGTGGGCGTGGTGAACGATAGGAACCCGGAGTAGTTTTTATTTTGTGTCTATTGTAAAATACAAGTATGTTTTATTTCAAATCAAACTCGGCACTAGGCCTTATCCAAAAACTCTACAACCTTTTTGTTTAATCGTTTGTAATAAACTCTTTTCACCAAACAAAGTATTCAGATTTCTTTTACTAAGACGAGTGGTACTGATATAGACTTTGTCCGAGTCGGCTCAACGCACGGCGTGTCTGTAGGGTTGCAAAGCCTTAAGGATGTGTCGTGTGGTCTAGAACCTCACCGATGGACTGTCCAAAGGGTCCTGATTCGTTCTCGTACCCAGGCGGATCGTTGGTGAACGTTTCCAAAGTAGCGTCCTGGTGCTGACTGATGGTCTTCGTGGTCATAGAACGGTTCAGGGGCGTTACAACGGTGGTATTAGAGCATGGTTATGATGCTATATATTACTCTTGTTTTCAATGTTTTATCGAGTCAAAATGGTCGCAATAGATACTTAGGATAATCCGGTTCGTTCATCACTTAGGGCTATATGGGATTAACTAAACCCTTTGTTGATCATGGATGCAGATGTCTCGTCAAGGATCCGAAAGGGCTAGATCGACGCACTTTTCGCCGGACACAGGGAGGGGTTCAAGTCAACAGTTTGGTCCAGGGGAATGGGGTCTGCACTTTGGAGATGCACAAGGGGAGGCATATTCGAGCTGAACATGTTTATGCCTTAATGGGATGTACCTGTCGCGACACCGAGATACACACCATCAAGCTCAACTCGATTCAGTACACCTGAGAATATGTATCCACCAGGATTTCCACGATGGGTCCGTTCGTTGCCAACCCAAACCAAAACATGCCGAGAGGAGATCAAGTTCGTGGAGAAGGCCCGAATGAGCCAAACATACCAGAGACCCAACAGACGCTTAAGATGATTCATGATCTTTTGAACCACATGATTCAGCAGCAGCAGCAGAACCAAGGAAATCAGTCAATAGAAACTTCATCAGACCACTTCCTAAAATTGGTAATGATGATGAGAAACCTAGGACTTCCCAAGTTCAAAGGATATCAGAACACGGTCTTAGCAGACGCATGGATAAGAGAGTTGGAGACTAACTTTGAAATGTCAAGATGTCCGGAGGAATTCAGGAGACCAATCGCAGTCAAATTTTTAGAAGAAGATGCTCGTGCATGGTGGGATAGCGTAGTTCTTCGCTATCGATTTTAGACTATATCATGGGATATATTCCGGAGAGAGTTTGAGCAGAAGTATTTTCCACCAGAGTCACGTGATCGACTGGAGAACCAGTTCTTGCGACTGGAACAAGGAGAAATGAGTGTTCGAGCCTATGGGAGAGTTTTCACCAGACTTCGAAGATACTTGTACCAAGGAAACGACGATGAGTTAGCTATGGCCTGGAGATTCTTTAACGGACTCAGGCCAGACATAAAGGGAAGGTTGCACGCTGTGACATACCGAAGTTTCGCAGAATTGGAAGAAAGAGCGGTGAGTGTTGAGGAAGCCATCGAGACGGAAAAGGAGATTATGGCCCAAGAGAAAAGGAAGGAACCCATACAGCAGAATAAGTTTGTGAACTTTCGGAAGGTGAATCAAGTAGCAGGATGAAACTGGAGCGCAGGCCGTGGTAAAGTCAAAATGAATGTTAACCAAGGAGGTCGTAATGTGAGCAACATGGATCCCAGGGGATGCTATGTGTGTGGTCAACTTGGGCATTTTGCTCGAGCTTGTCCAACCGTTGAGGAAACAAAGAATACTAGTCTCTCGTCTGTCACATGTTTCTACTGTGGCGAGATGGGACACTATGCGACCTCATGTCCATCGAAGCCGACCAAACCGAACGCCAAAACTGTGAACCGTGCCCAGCCAGCGCAGCAAGTGAAGGAACCCCCAGCAAAGAAGCAAGCAACCCCAGCAAATGTTTTTGCTTTAGGAGTAGAACCACCTAAACCTCCGCAGGCCGCAAAAGGCCCCATAACAGGTTTGATTGGGGTCTAACTCTCTTGTGATAGTTTGTGTGTTTGTGTGCTTGTGTGATTAGTTTTTGCATTGCATTTATGTATTTGCTTTGTGTTTAGGAACATTACTTGTTGGTGGTAACTCCGCACATGTATTGTTCGATTCAGGAGCGTCCAATAGTTTTGTGACTCCCGAAGTGGCTGACAAGTTCGGAGACTTGTGTGAAGAGGAAGAAGTGAACATCAACGTCTACACAGCTGGAAATCAACCGCCTCTGAAGACAAGAAGATGGTTCAAGGAAGTGTCCATAGTCTTGCAAGATACAAACCTCCCGGTAAATCCTCTAGTGATGCCATTGGAGAGGTTCGACGCTATTTTGGGAATGGATTGGTTGTCGGAACACCAAGCCCATATAGACTGCAGCAGAAGCATAGTTATATTTGAAAACGGAGGGAGGACATCTCTAGTTTTCAATGGAATTAGCCCGAGTAAGCTGGCATACTTCGCATCGGCAGCAAGAATTGGAAGATCATTCGATGAAGATAAAGTTTATCTAGTCACTCTTACCGCCATGGGAGGAGATGACAAAGAAGGCATGAAAGTTGAGGACATCACCGTAGTCAATAACTACGAAGACGTATTCAAACCATTAGAAGGATTGCCTCCACCAAGAAGCCATCCTTTTACCATAAATCTTGAACACGGAGCTACCCCGATTGCTAAAGCACCGTATTGCATGGCACCAGCCGAGTTGGCTGAACTCAATACTCAATTGGAGGATCTGTTGGAGAAATGTTTTATACGACCAAGTTCATCGCCATGGGAAGCCCCAATGCTATTTGTCAAGACGAAAGACAGAAGCATGCGTTTGTGTATTGATTACCGAGGAATCAATAACATAAATATCAAGGACAAGTATCCGTTGCCACGGATTGATGAGCTGTTGGATCAAATCCGAGGAGCAAGTTGGTTTTCAAAGATTGATTTAGCCTCCGGCTACCATCAAATCTCAATTGCAGAACAAGATGTGATGAAGACTGCTTTTCAAACAAGATACGGCCAGTATGAGTTTGTGGTAATGCCGTTTGGACTTACCAATGCACCGGCGGCATTCATTGCGTTTAATGAATGAGGTTTTCCATGATTATTTGGATCGATTCGTGATAATATTCATCGATGATATCCTTATATATTCACGAAGTGCAGAAGAGCACGCGGAACAATTGAAGAAGGTGTTGGAGAGACTAAGGGAGATGAAGCTGTTCGCCAAGTTCAGCAAGTGCAAGTTCTGGCAAAGGGAAATTGGATTCTTAGGACACCAAGTTTCAGAGCAAGCCGTGTCCGCTGACCCAGAGAAGATTGCCGCAATCCAAGATTGGCCAAAGCCAACAACGGTGACAGAAGTCAGAAGTTTCTTAGGCCTTGCAGGCTATTACCGGAAGTTCGTAAAGGGTTTTCATCCATTGTGAAACCTTTGACCCAACGTAAAGGTTTTTCATCCATTGTGAAACCTTTGACCCGACTCACCGGTAAAAAGGAGTACCATTTATATGGAGCGAATAAGTGGGAAGAAGCTTTTAGGAAGCTAAAGGGAGCATTGACAACCGCACCAGTGTTAGCCCTATCCGAGCCAATCAGCCATACTCTGTGTTCACAGATGCATCAAGAGTTGGTGTTGGATGTGTTTTGATGCAAGGAGTAATTTCCTATGCCTCTAGACAGTTAAGGAAGCATGAGGAGAACTACCCCACACATGGACCTAGAAATCGCAGCCGTGGTGTTTACATTAAGGAATATGGAGATCGTATTTGTATGGAGAAGCTATTCAGGTATTTACGGATCATCAAAGTCTTAAATACTTGTTCACGCAACCAAATCTTTAATTTGCGCCAAAGAAGATGGATGGAATTCATTGGCGATTACAACTTGAAGATTCAGTATCACCCAAGCAAAGCAAATGTGAGTACCAGATGCGCTAAGCCGAAGGAAAGCACAAGTGGATGCAGAGAGAGATGTGGAGTTTCCAGCCAACGAGTTGAAGAAGGTAAGGCTTCTAGCCTTAGAAGGAGAATCTAGTGAGCTATTGGGATTACAAGCTGTAACTCAAGCGAGCCTACTACACCGAATCCGCGAAGAGCAACCCAAGGACGAGAACCTGAAGAAGATTATCGAAGAATTGAAGAGTTCAGAAGGACCGAATGCTAGTGGTTACCACTTAGCGGATGATAACAGCTTACTTCTCAATGGGAGAGTAACAGTACCTGACCGGAGTGGACTACGAGAGGAGATATTGAGAGCAGCCCACAGCTCAGCGTTAAGTATACACCCTAGAAGCACCAAGATGTACAAGGGACGTGCGAAGATATTATCATTGGCCTGGACTGAAGAGAGTAGTAGCAAAATGGGGTAAACGAATGTGACTCATGTCAAAGAATCAAGGTAGAGCATCA
>NC_029337.1:2500-20000 GCF_030686135.1 Camelina sativa
AAATGAGTTTTCTAGCATTTGACTACGTACCACTAAAGGGTTTAATTGCAAACTTGACAGATAACCCAGAAACTCTAAATTTTCTTTAGATAATTTATTTATCTTGACCTTTTGCGATTGAAACCATACGGAAAAATAACATTGCCAGAAATTAACAAAATAATATTTCCATTTATTCATCAGAAGCGCCGTATCCTTTGTTGCCAGAATGCATCTTCCGTGATATCTAACATAATGTATGAAAGGATCCTTGAGCAACCCTAGGATCACCGGAAAATTATTAACAAAAACTTTTAAAAAATGTTGTATTTTTCCATAGAATAAAATTCGTTCAAAAAGGACTTCATAAGATGTCGATCGTAAATGCGAAGACCTATTGCGTAGAAAGAAAAGGATCGATTCGTATTCACATACATGAGAATTATATAAGAACAAGAAAAATCTTGGATTCAAAATTGATTTTTTTTTAATATAAAACTTCTTCCAATTGCAATACTCGTATAAACAGAACCGAAAAAAATGCAAAGAAGAGGCATCTTTTACCCGGTAACGTAGGGTTTGAACCAAGATTTCTAGATGGATGGGGTAAGGTATTAGTACATCTAACACATAATTAAAATGTGTTAATTTGTCTTCTAAAAAGGGAAATATTGAATGAATTGATTGTAAATTATAAGATTTTTTTAATTGTTTTCCTTGAAAAGAGGATCCTAATCTTAGGGAAAATGGAATTTCTACAATCACTGCAAATAAAACGGATATCATTTGATAATAGAAAAGACTGGTATGCCCCAAAAAGGAGTTTTGGTTCAAATCCTTAGTGGGAATAATCAAACGATTCTGTTCATACATTCGCAAAATTAAGCGTTTCACAATTAGTAAACTATATTTTTTGTCATAATCCGTATTTTCCAAGAAAATAGAGGGATTTCTATTTAATCTATTTAAACCATGATCATAAGCAAGTACATAAATATACTCCCGAAAAAAAAGTGGATATAGAAAACTCTGTTGCCGAGCCCCATCGAACTCTAAATATCCTTGAAATTTCTCCATTTGGATTGAAATTCGATTTGAACCGAAGGTAAAGTCTTTATTTTCTTGAGTTCTGAAATGACACATAGTGCGATACAGTCAAAATAAGGTATTAGACTACGAAAGCAATAGATACCTCATAAACAGGTAGACTGCTAACCGGATTCTCTATTCTCTATCTTTAATAGGTTTCTGTTCGTTATATTATAGAATAACAAAACAAGATTATTAGAAATCCTTTATTTTTTTAACCTAATCGCTCTTTTGATTTTGGAAATATATATATATTTTTTATCAATATACTGCTTCTTTTACACACTCCAACCTAATCCAAATGGACTAGTTAAAAAAATAATTAGGACTTATGAAAAAAATTGATAATAACACGCAAGAAAAAAATGCCTTCCCATACCCGTATTAGGCACTAATTTATTTTTAACATTTAATTAGTTTGGGTAATTTTTCAAATTACGAATGGAAGCTCGTTTCTTTTTTTTTTCCTGGAATAAGGAAAACTGGTTTTTTATCCATCCATTTATATTTATTCACTTGACCCAAATTGGAATTCTTTTTTTTTTACATCAAAAAAGGGTTGTACCGATCAGGAAAGCAAAAAAATGTTATCTGAATTCTCCCTTGATACGACATGCTATTTTTTCCATTCATTCCTTTCAGGATCAGTCGTGGTCTTACAAACTCTACCGCAGATTTGGACGAATCCTTTTCTTCATACAAATGTGTAAAAGATGCTAGTCGCACTTAAAAGCCGAGTACTCTACCGTTGAGTTAGCAACCCCAAAAAACAAAAAAAGAACGTACTGCAAATATGTAGATACAACCAGAATAAAGAAAAAAATCCAGTCGTGTGTGCGTCAGGGATAAATAGATCCATTTATCTATGAGAGAATTATATTTGGTCCATACAATGTTGTCAATATGATTATGAATTTTTCATATAGTGAAACGAATAGAAAAAATCAATAAAAAAGCTTAACCCCTTGGTTTGTTAGTTCATACAATGAATGAAAACTAAGCCCGTTAAGATAATCTCAAATCTTTTTATACTTTTTTAGACCCACTTTTTATGGCCTTTCATTTTTTATGATGAATAAATTATTCATATAATAATATATATATTAGTTTTATTCAGAATTAATATATTATTTTCTATTTTATATACAGTATTTTTTTCTATACAGTAAAATTTTGTATTTATAAAAAAATTCGAATTTATATAATCGAGATCCAAATTTTTTTTCATAAATTTGTTTATTATTATAAAACATAATAGTTGTTCGCAGGTTTTTTTTTAGTATTCGTATCTTAGGAGGAATACTAATAAATCAAAATAAATATGATGGAAGTGAAAGATAAGAGTAGATAAAATTTGATATCAAGCTATATACGAGTCTTTCACATCCTCTTTTTTATATTCCAAAAAGGTGTAGGACTCGAGTAAAATAGAATACAAAATGTCGAGCCAAGAGCACCTATATTCCTATATAAAAATATAAAAAGTGGCGGATGAAAAAATCCACAGCAGATCAGGTCCTTCAATTCAAGTCGCACGTTGCTTTCTACCACATCGTTTTAAACGATGTTTTACCATAACATTCCTCTAGTTTGTGTAATTGATTCAATTATGGAATCATGAATAGTCATAGTTCAGTCAGTATATCGTAATCGATACCTTTTCTTTCTCTATGAATGGAATAGTGAATTTACGCGTAAAGGTTCAGTCAGAATTCAAATGAATCCCATATTAGTTTGAATAGAAATCTATATTTATATCTATAAATATAGATTTTTTTGAATTCGGTTAAAATAATGAAAAATAAGTTTATTCTTCTTTTCATTTCAATATTTTATTCTTAAAAAAGATTGGATTTTTAAACAGAAAGAGAAAGATGGTGTACAAAGGCAATAGAAGATTGATTCGGTAATGACTATACTCTGGGACGGAAGGATTCGAACCTCCGAATAGCGGGACCAAAACCCGTTGCCTTACCGCTTGGCTACGCCCCATTTCGCTTTTTATTCAAGACTACTAAAAGAGTAATATTCCTATTGGTTGTTCGTCAATTCAAAATTAAATATAGGTTACGTCGGTGCTAGAGTTTTAACACGTGTAGATAGCAAATAAAACTTACTTTATTGATCATTACATAGAATTCAATTAAGATATTGTATGAAAATATTATTTCTTTAATTCTCATAAGAGAATGAAAGGATTTTTGATTGAGTAAGTTCAACAAAGTCTTTTTAGACTATCTTTCTTTATTTTTTCCTTATATAAAAAATATATTAATAACTCAATCAAAATTAAATTATCCACAAGAACACCAATTTTTGTTATGCTTAATATATTTAATTTGATCTGTATTTGTTTTAATTCTGCCCTTTTTTCAAGCACTTTTTTAGTCGCCAAATTGCCAGAGGCCTACGCCTTTTTGAATCCAATCGTAGATGTTATGCCCGTAATACCTCTTTTCTTTCTTCTCTTAGCCTTTGTTTGGCAAGCCGCTGTAAGTTTTCGATAAAATGCAATTCTTAATACTGTTTTAAAAAAATTCACGTTTTTTGTTCTTCCAACAATTCAAAAGATCAAAAAATCTTGACGGCAGCCATACTAAATCTGGATCATTTCTATTTCCTAAATTTTATCCTCTTTTCCCTAAATGAAAGAACCTAATTAGATTCGAGTTCACAAAAAAAAAAAATATCTAGATGTTGGTATGCAAATCTGTTTGAATATCAAAGATTCGACTATTATCTTAATTACAACTGACTTTCTGAAACTTTTTTTTTTTTCTTTTTTGGTATCAAAATTAGATATTTGATATAAAAATAGAGAATCTATTCTCTTTTTTTTTTTTTAGTAAGATCTTGGAGATTGTGTAATGCTTACTCTCAAACTTTTTGTATACACTGTAGTTATATTCTTTGTTTCTCTCTTCATATTTGGATTTCTATCTAATGATCCAGGACGTAATCCGGGACGTGAAGAATAAAAAAGAAAGGTTTTTTATTGCTTTATTTAATTAGTGGAAATGCTCTAATTTTATTAGGATTTTATCTATTACACATCATCAAAAGGAGAAAGGGAAAGAGAGGGATTCGAACCCTCGGTACGATTAACTCGTACAATGGATTAGCAATCCAACGCTTTAGTCCACTCAGCCATCTCTCCGAATAAAAAGGGATACTTATTAGGTTCCATTAAACAAAAAAAAGGTTTGAAAAAGAACCTTCTCCACTTTATTCTTAAAAAGCTTTCTTTTTTTGTATAGATTATTCTTTATATTATATATATTTTTTCATTTTCTATATTTTATTATATATATATAAATTTCTTTTTTATTATATAAATATATTTATCCTCTATTTATATATATAATATATATATTACTATTATATAAATAAATGTTTTTGTTTTTATAGAACTTTCTCAGTAATTCTAGTTACATTAAAAATTTAGCTAAAGATTAGGCGCGAACTCGAAAGAGAAATAAATAAAACTACAATCATAGAAATAGAGAATCCTTTTTTTTTGTCTCGTCAAAACACAAGTAAAAGATCTTTTTTATTTTAATAGCCTGGCCTGGTCAGTCCCCAGCCGGGCCTTTTTTTGTTAAAATTAAAAAGACTCATCCGATGGATTTTTAGACAAAAAAAGATTTGAAATAAAAAAAGTGGAATTTAATTCGCTTTTACTAATTTTATTAAGTCAACGCTAGAATTTTCTAATTTTTTTTCAGATTTTTTTATTACACCCCCGATTACTTTGTTCGACAAAAGGTTAATTTATATGCAATAATTGCATTGTAGCGGGTATAGTTTAGTGGTAAAAGTGTGATTCGTTCCTTTAATCCCTTTAATAGTTAAAGGGTCTCTCGGTTTGATTCATCTTCCGATCAAAAATTTTATTTCTTAAAAGGATTTAGTCCTTTCCCTTTCAATGAAAGATTCAAGGAAGATTATAGATTCTCGTAATTTGTATCCAAAGACTCTAATCAATTGTAAATTTGGATTATGAAATTTCGAAACATAATTTTTGAATTGGATGACTATTTACAATTCAATAAGTATAACAAGAGGATCCATGGATAAAGCTAGAAAAGTGTCTTTCTTATCGTAACTAAATCTTCAGTTCTATATCATTGTTTGGTATAGAAAAAATTGAAGCAAAATAGCTATTAAACGAGAACTTTGGTTTACTAAAGACATCGACATATTATATTGTTTTAGCTCGGTAGAAACCAAATACTTTTCCTAAGGATTCCGTTAAATAGAAATAAAGAACGAAGTAACTAGAAAGATTGTTCGAGTTCGCCTGATCTATCTTCTAGAAGGATCATCTATAAAGCAAAATTTTCTGTGAAAGTACCCAGACGGAAAAAAAGCTAACATAGATGTTATGGGTCGAATTTTGATTTCGTTCCCGTCTTTTTTTATTTGGGAAGTTCTCCATCCATCATAAAGGAGCCGAATGAAACCAAAGTTTCATGTTCGGTTTTGAATTAGAGACGTTAAAAATATAAAAATGATCGATCGACGTCGACTAAAACCCTTAGCCTTCCAAGCTAACGATGCGGGTTCGATTCCCGCTACCCGCTCTAAATTCACAATTGCCCCTTTTTTTTATTAGAGACAATTTTCTCTATTAGAATTGTCTAATAGCAATTGTGTATTGAATTCAGTTCAATACACAATTGCTAAAAAGATTTCGCACATTCTTTTTTTTTAACAATTGGAAAGTAAAAAAAAAAAGCGAAAAGCGTCCATTGTCTAATGGATAGGACATAGGTCTTCTAAACCTTTGGTATAGGTTCAAATCCTATTGGACGCAATATCAATATATCTATATTGATATTTATCTATTATTTCCATTTCTATATATTATATATAATATATTTTTATTCTATTTCGAAAAAAGCTAAGAAATAAATAGAATAAGAAAGAAATTCTGAATGCTTTAAGATTTAATATTAAACAGATATATAGTTATATACTTCTTTCTATTATATATACTTGACTTGTAGACTTCTATTTATAGATTATAGAATTTCTTAAAAATTTAATTAAAATTAAAGAGTCAAATTGACTAAAGAATCAAAAAAAAGAACGTTTCATTTCTTTTTTTATACTTTCTCCTGAAGTAGAAAACGTTCTAGTTGCTCTTGAATACCTTCTTTCAAAAAGCTTTCTGCTTCAGCGGTTAATGTCTTGGTAGAGGCTATGATTTCTTGAAACTGAGGTTTATTCGTTTTTAAGTAAGTGCGTAACTGAACGAGAAATTTTCTTACTTGTCCAATTTCTAATCCATCCAGATAACCATTTGTTCCGGTATAAATGGTCATTACCTGTTCTTCCACTGTGAGAGGGGCTGATTGGGATTGTTTCAGTAACTCACGCAATCGTTGACCTCTTGCCAATTGATTCTGAGTAGCTTTATCGAGATCAGAAGAAAATTGGGCAAAGGCTTCTAATTCAGCGAATTGAGCCAATTCCAATTTTAATTTTCCAGCTACCTGTTTCATAGCTTTAATTTGAGCGGCGGACCCTACTCTCGAGACAGAAATCCCTACATTAATAGCAGGTCTGATTCCAGCATTAAAAAGATCGGCGGATAAGAATATTTGTCCATCTGTAATGGAAATTACATTAGTAGGAATATAAGCTGAAACATCTCCTGACTGGGTCTCGACGATTGGTAAGGCAGTCATACTTCCTTCACCTAATTGAGAGCTTAATTTAGCGGCTCTTTCTAAAAGACGTGAATGTAAATAAAAAACATCTCCTGGATAAGCTTCACGACCCGGCGGTCTTCGTAATAGAAGAGACATTTGTCTATAAGCTTGTGCTTGTTTGGAAAGATCATCATAAATTATTAAAGTGTGTTGTTCACGGTACATAAAATATTCAGCCAAGGCTGCTCCTGTATAAGGCGCGAGGTATTGTAACGTAGCTGGGGAATCGGCCGTTTCAGCTACCACAATAGTGTATTCCATTGCCCCTCGTTCCTGTAAACTGGTCACTACCTGAGCCACGGAAGAAGCTTTTTGACCAATAGCTACATAAACACATATTACATTTTGACCTTGTTGATTGAGAATTGTATCTGTGGCTACTGCTGTTTTACCGGTCTGTCTGTCACCAATAATTAATTCTCGCTGGCCGCGTCCTATAGGGATCATGGAATCAATAGCAATAAGTCCTGTTTGAAGGGGCTCATATACAGAACGTCTCGAAATAATACCTGGGGCAGGAGATTCAATTAACCGAGATTCAGAAGCTGAAATCTTACCTCGACCATCAATAGGGTTAGCCAAGGCGTTTATAACACGCCCCAAATAAGCCTCACTCACGGGTATCTGAGCAATTTTTCCCGTAGCTTTGACTGAACTTCCTTCTTGGATCATCAAACCGTCACCCATTAATACAACACCAACATTATTTGATTCTAAATTAAGAGCAATACCTATAGTACCCTCATCGAATTCTACTAATTCACCTGCCATTACTTCATCAAGACCATAAACACGAGCGATGCCATCGCCCACTTGAAGTACGGTACCGGTATTTACAATCGTTACTTCTCTATTATATTGCTCAATACGTTCACGGATAATATTACTAATTTCGTCGGCTCTAATGGTTACCATGAGTATTGTCCTGATTCTTTTTTGAAAGAAAAAAAATAATGCCTATCATAATCGTAAGGAAAGGACTAATCAGTTATTTCTTTCATCGTACCAAACATCCCAATATTTGCATTAATAGTACGTAAATGTAACTCGTTACTCAAACAACTATTAAGGGTTCCTATAGCTCCTTGTAAAGCTTGTTGGAAAACCCGTTCGCGGACTTGATTAATTGTTCTTTGTTGCTCAAAAAGAATGGTTTCATTTTTGTAATTTTCTAATTGTTTCAAAGTCTTATAAGTTGAATTAATCAAATTTAATTTTTCTCGTTCGATTTCAGAGTATCCATTCACGCGAAACTGATCCGCTTCCGTTTCTACTTTACGCAAGCGAGCCCGGGCATTTTCTAATTGTTGAATAGCTCCTTCACGCAGTTCTTCTGAATTTCTAATAGTATTTAATATCCTCTGCTTTCGATTATCTAATAAATCATTTAATGAAAGTAGATTATCTTTCCATTCATTAAAAAAAAAAAAAAAGTTCTATGATCCCTTCCCGAACCAAATATGAATCTTTCGATTCATTTGGCTCTCATGCTCATTTATTCCAATCATTTATCAATTATTTATGAGACTTCCATTCCCATCTTTTTCATGCAATGAGCCTACCCTCTCCCGAGTTTTTTTATTCAATTCATATTCAATATATATTTATATCGAAAAAGATCACCAATCCAAGATAAAAATATTCGGAGGATTCTTCTGACCAATGAAAAATCAATAATTGTCAGCAAAGTTGTTTTTTTTTTTCTTGAAATCCAAAGAATTCTTATTACTTTATACGTAGGTTATCAATTCTGCATTATAAAAAAAGACTCAAAAAATTTTATCGACATGAGTGTTTTATATCGAAAAAAGTCTACCAATTCTTTTTGAAATTTTTATTCAGTTTTTTATTAGACTACATTTTTTAATTTTTTAATAGTAGAAAGAGTACCATGTTGCATCTGAACTTCAAACAGTTTAGCTTTAACCATGTTAATTAATTGTCCCAATTTTTGGTTGATAGAGAATCAAAGTAAAGCGGACTTACCAAAGAATAACGAAATGCTATGGTTCTAAAATATGATTTTTTTTATTCAGAAGTAATTCGCGGGATTATGCACTTTTTCCTAGTTATAGTGCCACTGGGTGAATCCAGCCTATTCTTGAAATGAACAACTCACACACACTCCCTTTCCAAAAAAGATCAATACACCGAAAACTACACTTAGATTTATTGGATTTGTTGCTAAAATATCGGTATTAAATCCGAAACTCCCGGCGGATGGCCAGTGACCCAAGTAAACGAAAGAATCGGTTAAATTTTTCATATAATCTCCTCTTCTAGCTAAACTATAAAAAAAAGAACTCTGTCCTTTTTTTTTATTCTTTTTATTTTCAATAAAAAGAAATTTTAATTTAATAATTTAATTTACCTCTTTGGATATTTGTAAACAGAATCAAAAACCTATTCTATTTACAAACGTATTTTCCAAAATTTTTAATTTTCAATAATAATAATGAGACTTATTAGAATTAAGCTAGAATTTGAGACCAAGTTTTATGTCAAGTTCAAAAAACCTAAACTTCCTTTTTTTCGCAACACTCCTTAAAAAAAGTTTCTATTAAACTAAAAGAATAAGGGGAAGGAAGAAAGCGAATCGATGTGCTAATTCCCCATCCTCAAATTAGTCCTTCCCAAGGATTGTTGTCTCAATGAATAATTGTAGGAGTTAAATCTTGATAGAATTAAAAAACTACAAAAAAAAATCCCGAATTTTATGATTTCTGGGATTAAACAAAAGGATTCGCAAATAAAAGCGCTAATGCTACAACCAGGCCATAAATTGTTAAAGCTTCCATAAAAGCCAAACTAAGCAATAAAGTACCTCGGATTTTTCCTTCTGCCTCAGGTTGTCTCGCGATACCTTCGACAGCTTGACCCGCAGCTGTACCTTGACCAACTCCAGGTCCAATAGAAGCAAGCCCAACAGCCAACCCAGCAGCAATAACCGAAGCAGCAGAAACCAGTGGATTCATGATAAGTTCCTCACACCAAAATAAAGAAATAGTTAATGATACAATCATCAAATGACTTAGGACGTAATTCTAATTAAGTAATCGCTAAGATTCATCAAGCCAAAATAACCAAAAACTAGAATTGAAATAATATAATAAAATGAGTGAATCATAAGAATTACTTTAATAGTAGTTCCTATTCACGGGATTTTTAAAAATCCATAATATAGATATACGACTTTTTTATGCCATTTATTTTTTGTGAACCATTCTTTGAATTCTTCATTCTTTTTTTATCGTTTTTTCAGCCAATTCACAGATAAAAAGGAAGAATTTATAATCGAATCCCTATCTAAATAGAAATTCACAAAAGCATGTAGAGCAGATTCAAATTATATAGATCTTTAACTCATATATACCTAGGCAATATCAAATATCACATATACAGGTGTTTCTTACATAACGTAAACCAACTATTCTATAATTAATTGGGCTAACCTAAAAAAGAATATTTGAAAAAAAAATCGTTAATGATGACCTTCCATAGATTCACCTATATAAGCCGCAGCTAAAGTGGCAAAAATGAGAGCTTGAATCCCGCTTGTAAATAATCCAAGGAACATGACAGGTATAGGAACCACTAAAGGTACTAAAGAAACAAGAACAACAACGACTAATTCATCGGCTAATATATTTCCGAAAAGTCGAAAACTAAGTGATAGGGGTTTTGTAAAATCTTCTAAGATGTTAATGGGTAAAAGAATTGGGGTTGGTTGAATGTATTTACTGAAATACCCTAATCCTTTTTTGCTAAGCCCCGCATAAAAATAGGCTACTGATGTGAGTAAAGCTAAAGCAACCGTCGTATTTATATCATTCGTTGGTGCTGCTAATTCCCCTTGAGGTAACTGGATAATTTTCCACGGTAAAAGGGCTCCTGACCAGTTAGAAACAAAAATAAATAAAAACAGGGTTCCAATAAAGGGAACCCATGGACCATATTCTTCTCCAATCTGGGTTTTACTCACGTCTCGAATGAATTCAAGGACAAATTCAAAGAAATTTTGGCCGTCAGTTGGAATGGTTTGTGGATTGCGAATCGCTAGAACTGCAGAACCTAATAAGATAGCAATTACAACCCAAGAAGTAATAAGGACTTGGGCATGGATCTGGAAACCCCCTATTTGCCAATAGAAATGTTGGCCTACTTCTACACCAGATATCTCATATAACCCTTCTTTTATTAGTGTGTTGATGGAACATGATAAAACATTCATATTGCCCTCTGACAGAAATAAGAACTTTAAATTATTTTGATTCAAGATCCCCCCCTTTTTTTACTTATTTACGTTAATTTTATATTTTAGTTTTGGATCCCAACTAAACAAATCACACAATATCCCTAGTTTTTCTCTCTTTTTCTTTTGTACAATTAAGGAGTAGTAACCGATTTTTTTAATCGAAATACAGGGAGCCCCTCCCTCAAAAAAAATTGATTTATTTATCTTATTATTAATCAAGAATTTTGTATATAGCTAGAACGACCCTCACAAATTGCGAATACTAATTTGTTAAGAATGAATCGAATTGAAGCTATAGCGTCATCATTTGCTGGAATCGAAATATCCGCGAGATCGGGATTACAATTTGTATCGATTAAAGAAATGGTTGGAATTCCCAAAGTGATACATTCTCTAAGAGCCGTATATTCTTCTTGCTGATCGAGGATGATTACAATATCAGGCAATCCCGTCATATATTTAATCCCGCCTAGATATGTTTCCAAGCGAGATAATTGTCTCTTCAACACAGCTGCATCCCTTTTCGGAAGACGGTTGAATCCCTCTGTCTTTTGTTCAGTTCTCAAGTCCCTAAACTTATGAAGTCTTTTTTCTGTAGTGGACCAATTTGTTAACATGCCGCCGAGCCACTTTTTATTAACATAATGACACCGAGCCCGTATTGCAGCCCGCGACACTAAATCAGCTGCTTTATTTTTTGTCCCAACAATTAAGAATTGTTTTCCCCTACTTGCTGCATCAAAAACTAAATCACAAGCTTCTGATAAAAAACGAGCAGTTCTAGTCAGATTTATAATATGAATACCTTTACGCTTTGCAGAAATATAAGGTGCCATTCTAGGATTCCATTTCCTCGTACCATGTCCAAAATGAACTCCTGCTCTCATCATCTCTTCCAAATCGATGTTCCAATATCTTTTTGTCATTTCTTTTCACACTTAAAAAGGGGGGCACCCCAAACTAAAATAAATTTTTGTTCCGATGGAACCTTCTCTTGTACCGGGGATGGCCATTTATGCATGAACCAAGCCATTATTTTGTATTCATTATTATCTTTATTAGTGTTAACAAATTACCAAAGCAAATGACTACAGCAAACAACAAAAAATAAAATTCAAAATAGTCCGCTATTAGAAATCATTAAATCCTAGAAAAGTCAGATTTTGAAATAGAAGAGTGACAAAATTCCCTATGGTAGAATAAAATATCCCTCATATCTCCCTCGAATAAAGCTAAATTCTTTGTTTTTTTTTCCAAAAGAATGGTGGTGTGTTGCCGTGAACAATGCACCAATCCTTTGTTGAATCCGGTCCCGGCAGGGATCACCCCCCCTAGAACAACATTTTCTTTCAGGCCTTTTAACCAATCGATACGACCCCGAAGAGCTGCTTTTGCTAAAACCCGAGCAGTTTCTTGAAAACTTGCTTCGGATATAAAACTTTGAGTATTCAAAGATGCTCGAGTTATTCCTAATAAAACGGCTCGATAACAGATTGCTTCTTCTAAAGCACGCCCCGTTCGTTCTGCTCGTAACAATCCAATAAGTTCTCCAGGTAAAAAAACATTAGACATTCCCTCTTCGGAAACCAAAACTTTTGATGTTATTTGACGTACAATAATTTCGATATGCCTATTATGAATCTGCACCCCCTGGGATCGATAAACCTTTTGAATCTTATTAACCAAAGAAATACGACTTTGCACTATAGTTAGCTCAGCACCAATCAAGAATCCCCAAGGAATTCCAAGAATTCTTGTTATACACTTGTTCCAACCCTTAATCCGCTTTTCTAAGTTCAGCGATATTGAATCAATCGAGCGGACTTCTAACACTTGTTCTACTTTTGGAAGACCTTGTGTTATATCACCGGATCTCGATTTTTCATATATAAATGTAACTAATGTATCCCCTTCGGAAAGAATTTCTCTGTAATGCCCATGAACTTTTGCTCCCGGAGTAGCCAAATAGGGCTTAGCGGATCTTATTACTACAGAATCCCTTTGAACAATTAAAACTTGACCCGATTTTAGGTGCGGTTCTTTTTTGGCTATACATACATTTTCACAAAAAAATTGTCCAAGACTAATTATTGTGGACGTTTCCTCATAATAATTATGATGATAATTTTGATGAAGAAAATACCAATTCAATTTGAATGGATTCAAAACAACGTTACTGTTTGGGTCGAGATTAAAAATTATTCCGTTTTCATCGATTAAATACGAGTTAATTACTTGAAAAATATGTTTTAAGTTATCAAGTTGCAAATATTTAATTAAAGAAATCTGATTATACGTGAGTAAAGGCAAAAACAAATAAAAATTTGAAATTTGGGTGGCTGTTCCTAAGGGGCCTGACGAATTTTTAATTGTAATTAGCGTATTTTTTTTTATTGATTGGTTTATCACATTGTGATATTTTACATGATTAAATGGACCCATTCTAAAACAATTAGATGATGATAAAATTAACAAAGATTGGGATTCCTTATTTCGATTTAAGAACATATGAATAGTTCCGTGATTTTGTCTAAGTGATTGTTGAAGAATGCCAGCCTTGGGAGAAATCGGATAAAACGGATTCATCTGATCTGCAGAGATCAATCCCGAATCTGGCGAATTATTCCTTTTTCTTATATATGAAATATGGGATTTCACTAAGCCAATTCTTATGAAATCTCGAATCAAACCCTTTGTACTTACTTCAACAAAGAAAGCACGGACCTCCTCGAGGGAAGAATTTTTTTTATCTTGGTCCCAATTCAAGACTAAACAAGTTCGAACTAATTGAATACTTGTGTCAGAAATTCCTCGAGTTGGTTTGCCATTTCCATAAAGGATATAGTTGAAAACTCGAAGTTGAATATTATCCTTTTCCCGAAAGAGATCTTGTGGGAAGAGTGTTGCCAAATTTATACTGTCCGCTATCTCATAGGTGGCTACGGGCCGCACCAAAACAAAAAACTTTTTCTTGGTTGGTGTGATCCGTTGGACATAAATCCAATTTTTAAATTTTTTGGATTCCTTCGAGTTTTTTTTTCCTCTTCCTGGCGGTATCAAGATGCCACTGTGTCGGGATATTTTATCTGTCTTGTCCGGAAAATGGATATCCCCCGAAAATATTTTGAGTTCAATCCTTTTTTTTTTTCTCTCCACTCGGATCAACCCGCCGACTTGGCTTCTTATATTTAAAGTGAGTCGTGTATCGACTCCAATGATACTATAGTTCTGTACCATTATGGCAGAGGATTCGGGTAAAATGTGCACTTCCTCAGGAATGAAAAAAAAGCGATCTACTTTCATTTCGTATTTTGTCTTAAATTTTTGGACTCCTCGATACTCAATCATATCCTCTTTTTGGATGATTGAATCCGCCTTTAGAGCCCCATATTTAAGAATTCCGGAACTCTTTCTTCGGTATCTAGGATCATCAAAAAAAGCAAAAATACTATTTCTACGGAAAATACCATTTATGGGTATTTCAACCGAGATACCTGAATGCGGTATGAGTTCTTTCTCTTGCTCTTGAATCGATTGGAATGGAATAAGAAATCGATTTCTTCGCCTTTTTGCTAATAAATCTGAGTTCTCATGAAAAATAGCAGAATATATGAAATTAGAATGACTAGTACCTAAGTTTCCATTCAATTCTGAATAATTGGAAATCCCTAAGTTTTTTTGATCCGCAAAATCCGAACTAAAAAATTTTTGGCTCACTTGATCATTATTCACTGAGAGGCTAGAAATAGATTTTCTTTCGGCGGGACGAAAGGGTATGTTCATTTGATCTTGATCTTTATGGATCGAAAAAAGAATTAGACTAGATCCGCACGAACTTCCTGATAATATCCATAAATGACTTGTTTTTGGTAAAAGGTGGACATTACTATATGTAAATTCGGGTGCATGGGACACATCAGTACTCCAGTGCATTTCGCCCTCTGAGTCAGAATAAATATATTTTCTAACCCTCTCTTTAAAATGAAAAGTGTATGTTCCCTCGCGAATCTCAGCAATAACTTGTTCTGATTCCACATATTGATCATTTTGAACTAAAAGAAAACTTTTTGGTGGAATAGTCACGCTATGTATAATATCTTCGCTCTCAATAATTACAGATAAGTCTATATAACATAGAAAGGCAGGATGCCCGTGACGTGTACGTGTAGGATGAACCAAATCCTCATTGAATTTTATTTTTCCATTATAAGGGGCTCGTACATGTTCGGCAGTACCTCCTGTAAATACCCCGCCGGTATGAAAAGTTCTTAATGTTAGTTGAGTCCCCGGTTCGCCGATCGATTGACCCGCGATAATACCTACAGCTTCCCCCAATTCAACTAGGTCACCATGAGTGGGACTCCGACCATAACATAATCGACAGATCCAAGATGTACTCCGACAAGTAAAGGGAGTTCGAATAGATATTGATTGTGTTCCAAAGGTTATTAATCGATTGACAAGTCCAATCCCAAGATCTTGATTTCGAAAGGCGACACATCGGGAACCTATATATATATCGTCTGCTAAGACACGACCAATTAATGTTTGGATAAAAATTCTTTCTGACATCATCCGATTTTTATTTCGAGGACTCACAGAAATCCCTCGGATAGTGCCACAATCTGTTCTACGTACAACAATATGTTGAACTACTTCAACAAGTCGACGCGTAAGATATCCAGCATCTGATGTGCGTACAGCAGTATCTACAACTCCTTTACGGGCTCCATAGCAAGAAATAATATATTCTGTTAAAGACAGTCCTTCGCGTAAATTGCTTTGAATAGGTAAATCAATCATTTGTCCTTGGGGATCCGACATTAATCCTCTCATACCTACTAATTGATGTACTTGAGATGCATTTCCCCTAGCTCCCGAAAAAGACATCATATGGACTGGATTGAAGGGGTCCGTCATCCTAAAATTAGGATTCATTTCTTGTCGCAAATATTCACTTGTAGCATACCATATCTCAATAGATTGGCGTAATTTTTCTACCGCATGTACATTCCCATAATGATGGTGTTTTTCCAAAATCCAACTTTGTTGTTCAGCATCTTGGACAAGCCAGCCCTTAGAAGGTATCGTTAAAAGATCATCAATTCCTAATGAAATGGATGTAGCAGTGGCTTGCTGGAAACCCAGAGTCTTTACTTGATCTAGGATGTGTGATGTATATGCCATCCCGAAGTGATCTATTAATCGGCTAATAAGTCGTTTAATAGCAGTTCCATCTATCACTTTATTGTGAAATACCAGATTGGCCCGTTCCGCCATAAGTACCTCCATATTCTGCTGAATGGGATTCGACAATGAGTTTGAGTCAATGATTGCAAAACTTCCTTTTCTCGATCTTGATTTGCGTAGAATTTTAGGTCAGGAACTATGGTCCGAGTTGAATCGGAGAGGTCCGCATTCACACGGGTGTCCTAGAATTCCTTTTTTTTAATACCATATTATTAGGTATCATATGAACATGCTTGAGAAAAACCTTGTATAGCTTCCTCGATTTCTCGATAAAAAGAAATATGACCAACTGTGGTTCGAATATATATACAAAAAGTTTCTTTTTTTACACTTCTTACTATTAGATAGTGTGCATAAATCTCATGATAGTTACCAAAAGATTCATAGTGAACTTCGATAGGAACTTCTCTTGAAGCAATAACGCGTTGATCTAATTGCCACCGAAGCCACAAAGGACTATCTAAATTGATTCTTTTCTGTCGATAAGCTCCAATTGCATCATAGGAATTGCAAAAAAAAGGTTCTTTCGTATACTTAGAGTTTGTTTCGTAAATTCTTTCATTTTGATAGTTTTTTCGATTACATGGATTATATCTGTTTGCACAAATACCTCGACGGGTGCCGCTCGTTAATACATAGAGTCCAATAAGCATATCTTGAGTCGGTACAGAAATGGGATCTCCAATAGCTGGAGATAAGAGATTCATATGAGAAAACATAAGTAAACGAGCCTCTGCTTGAGCCTCTAAAGATAAAGGCACATGAACAGCCATTTGATCCCCATCAAAGTCTGCATTGAACCCCTTACAAACTAATGGATGTAAACAAATAGTGCGCCCTTCCACTAAAATTGGTTGGAATGACTGTATGCCTAATCTATGTAGGGTAGGTGCTCTATTCAGTAATACGGGATGCCCCTGCATGACTTCTTGAAGGATTTCCCAGACAATCGGCTTTTTTTCACGAATTTGACTCTTAGCAACTCCTATGTTCGAAGCCAGATGTTGTCTAATTAAACCACGAATTACAAATGTCTGGAAGAGCTCTATTGCTATTTCGCGAGGCAATCCACAGCGATGTAATGAAAGTGAAGGTCCAACGACAATCACCGAGCGCCCCGAATAATCGACCCGTTTCCCAAGCAGAGTCTCGCGAAATCTTCCCTCTTTGCCTTCAATTACATCTGAAAATGACTTGTAAACCTTATTAT
>NC_029337.1:25000-30000 GCF_030686135.1 Camelina sativa
TGATCAATAAACCGATAAAACCCTTCAAATTGTATCTGATTAAATCCGGGTATTGTAGATGTTCCCTCTTTTTCATCCCCAAGCATCTTTTTTGAATTTCCCATTTATCCGTTTATTGAAAAAATCCCATCCCATCTCTCATTCTTCACCGAATCATATCCATAGAATTCGATCTAGCAATAATGGAATTTCTATTCTGTTTACTGAATCACATGAAATTTTATCCAACTCCAAGATATATGGAATGTATGAAATACGTATGAACGGAGACTAGATTCAATTGGAATTAAAAAAAAAAAAATAGATCCAACATGGAACAGAATTGAGAAATACCACTGGAACTTACGGAGTTTTGTAAAGACTAGAAAAAAAGTAATTTCATTTTCACCTATGATATTACATATTCCAATTCGATTGCATACCATTAAAAATTTATTCATCATTGGATCTGTTCGAGCAGATAAACATATAATAAATAGAAAACTTTTTTTTTAACCACTTTACTTTTTCATGTATTTGTATTTCATTGTTTAAAAAAAGATTTGCAGAAAAGAGATTGATTTTTCCCTATTTTGAATAGAATAGTTAGAATATCAAAAAATTGAAGTAGGTAAGAAAACTTGTGTTTTTTTATTTATTAATTTTTTTATTATTAAAATAAAAAAGAATGCACAGATATATATGTCTCTTTTTCTTCTTTTATTGTGGTACAGTTCTATTTGGGACAGCACATGCTGTGCTTTATCAAAAAGGAAATGTTCTCTTCAAGTCAAGGGAAAAATTGAAATATAAAAATTTATTGAGAATTACTCCTCAAAAGCATCCCTAGAGAGATAAAATACCCCATTATAGAGCTATAGCTCTATAACACAACATAACGTATGTTCTGATTCTGGGGTTTACATATACTCATAATTACTGTTATAATTGAAATTGAAGAAGATTTCTTTTTAATTGAAAAAAACTCAATATAGATGAGTTATAAATGTATTTCTAATGATTTTCTTAATATTATTAGAAATAAAAAAAAGTAGATTTTAATTTTAATTCAAAAAAGGTAATGAATTTACAGTCAATAGTTAATGGTTCTGGTTTGTACTAGATTCTATATTTTGTGACTTAAAATCTATATATATATTTTTTTCGGAGTTGAAAAAGAAAATTGGAATCTAGTTTCTATCGTTTTGGCGGCATGGCCGAGTGGTAAGGCGGGGGACTGCAAATCCTTTTTCCCCAGTTCAAATCCGGGTGCCGCCTCAACAACAGACTTTAAATATCAAACGTAGGAAAAGACTCTTGATACTTTCTTTTCGTTATTCTAAGCCCCCGGCTCTCGAGGTTCTATTATCTAACCTAAAGTTTTGCCTATCAGATTCAAGGAAAACTTCAAGTAGTGGAGGGCAATCTGTAAATCTTTACTTGCCACTACTAATTTAGTTCCATTTACTGAGTTTTCAATTAGATTGGATAGCCAGAGAGGGAATTTAATTAATAGTTTTGGAAAGGACCTAAGATACTTTGGATATAGACTCATGAAAGTCTCGGAATGCTCAGACATTCAATAAATATTAGATTAGATTAAGAATTGCCTTTCATTTTACTTCCAAAAATAAAAAATCATAAAAGAAAGAAAAAGTCTTCTTCTTTCTACATGTGAGTCAGATTCCTTGGATACTTCGAAAAATGTCCGTTTGCTTGTGTTTACATCTTGTCGATTCTACTAGAAATTCTATAATTAAGAATAACTCATTATAAGATAAGATAAGTGGATTTTTGGAGTAGTTCGTCAATGGTGACCAAATACCTCTCCCTTTTTTTGACTCTGCACCAGTGATTTCACTATTATTAGTGAACAATAATGGAATAGTTTCTTCATATTCATAGAAATAGGGGGCAGAATTCACATGGATATAGTAAGTCTCGCATGGGCTGCTTTAATGGTAGTTTTTACATTTTCCCTCTCTCTCGTAGTGTGGGGAAGAAGTGGACTCTAGAAATACTTCTAATTGCGGTAATAATCAAACTCTATCAACCCGTATCAACTGTTTTCGTTTTCTAGACCGTTCGGCAATTTTTTTTAATATTTTTTTTTTTAGAAATTGGATGTATGTTTTATTGACTCATTTTCTATTTTTATATCAGGGTTTACACGGTTAACCATTCATGGGGTAACCCCTTTCGAAATCTGAAGAAGCTTCCATCGAATTGGGATTATCCGTATTAAATGGATCAAACAAACAAATGAAATTGAGAAAGTATGTACATACATTTCATATTTTATTTCATTTATATTGACGTTTATAAAGAAAAAGAGAGATATAGGTGGATTTCTTTATATTAAGATATTTCACTTGTATCTTTATACATTAAAATAACCATAATGGCTAGTATGGTAGAAAGAGATATCTTTCTACCATACTCATACTAGCGGGCCCCTTAGGATACTACTGAATTTAATGCATTCCTTTCATTTAAGACGAGAAATTGAAATCTTTTTTTTTTATTGTCATTGATAGTAAAATTTTATTCAAATTAATCATTTTGACTAACGGTTTTTACGTAAATTATAAGCAAAAAAGCAGTAGGAACGAGAATGAAGAGTGCAGTAGCAATAAATGCAAGAATATTTACTTCCATAATTTAATCGTTTATTATTATTATTTTTCTTTGGAATATCTCGGGATTTAATCCCATAGAGATGAGAAATCTTTCGCTTGTAAACTCACTCAGATTAATTAGATTTCGATGATATCGAATGAAAGAAATATCATGAATAACAATATCGGAGCTATAAAATCGATTCATCGTCAAGAATTTAATAGTATAACATAGGAAGATCTTTTATCCACACCGAATACATAATGAGATTCCTGATCCAATCAAAAAAAAGTTATTTATGATTCTTTTTCCCAGCTTTCCTTTCTAAAACCTAGTTGTTTATTTTCCTTGTACAATCATCTGATGAAGTATCATAAAAAACTTTTTCGACTTCGAACAAAAAGGGTTTCTAAAGAACCTTAAATAAACAATAGAAATCAATATAGAGAAAACAAGTACGAAGTTCAATTTGAAATAAAAAAAAATTGAAAGGGTTTGTCATCTTTTTGGAAAACAAAAAAAGGGAATGTGACAAAGACGAGTCCCAGTAAAAAAACGAAAATATTCAAAAAAATTAACGAGTTAATTTGTCTTACGAGTTTTTTATTCGACATCGCCTCTAATCTTTTAAAAGAGCATATTCATTAGGGAAGACGCGTTTTATCTTTATTTTTTAAAAAACCTCTTTCCTTGGTTGGATTCGAACTATTTAAAATTCCTTGACTTCACAGAAAGAAAAGTATATATAGGTACTCTTGACAAATGTATTATACGCTACCCTATTCCATTTTCCTACACGAATTAATGGGAGAGCGGTTGACAAAAAGCGGAAACTCCATACAGTATCTCTTTCTTGAAGTGTTGAGTGTTCTCAATAATTATAATTAATTTACATATGTCTCTCTACCCTAGTTAAAATAATCGACCCTTTCTTTTGCTTTATGAAAAAAAAAAAAGAAAACAAAAAGATAAATGAAACCATTTTCATCCCCTTGCCCAGAAACAAAAAGGGGAGTTGATGTATTGAATCCGCCGGGACTGACGGGGCTCGAACCCGCAGCTTCCGCCTTGACAGGGCGGTGCTCTGACCAATTGAACTACAATCCCATGGAAATCAAGTGGGTAGCTTACATATTCCTTCTTACGATTTCATTTTAATCATTTCAATTTGAAATTCAAATTTTTGTTTTGTAACAACGAAAGTAACAAGTGATATATTGATATCTATATGGATATCACTTTAGTGAGAGCAAGACGGATTACTGGGTAATCCTTGCATTATTATCAAATCGATTGATAATCTATTTTTTACAAAAAAAATAGATTATTTTCCCGACTCTATTCATTTCGGAATTTTTTATGAAAAAAAAAATAACTAAACACAAGAAATAAAGAAAAAAGTAAAGTCGAACTATACCCTGAAATTTGACCTTTTTTTTCTTACCCTTCTCTGTCATTTATGCAAAACAAAAAGGGTTATGTAGACAGCGAATTATTGGGCCGAGCTGGATTTGAACCAGCGTAGGCATATTGCCAACGAATTTACAGTCCGTCCCCATTAACCGCTCGGGCATCGACCCAGGAAGAATCTATTCTAACTTTATGGATAATCCATGATCAACTTCCTTTCGTAGTACCCTACCCCCAGGGGAAGTCGAATCCCCGCTGCCTCCTTGAAAGAGAGATGTCCTGAACCACTAGACGATGGGGGCATACTTGCTCAACCGCCATCATACTATGATCATAGTATGATCAGTTTTTTAAAATTGTCAATATAACCAAATGGTATGACCAGCTTATAAGGTTTTTTCTTTTTTCTATAGAATTCTATATCATTTTTTTTATTTTACATTTGTATTCATATTCTAATCATAATTCTATAAAAAATCTATATATTTTCTTTTTTTTATTTGAAGTGGAAATATTATATTAAATAAAAAAAAATCTAAAAATCGTCTAGTACGGAATCTTTTCAATAAGTGATTGATCTAACATAAAAAAAAAGAAGGTTAAGTTTCATTTTTTTTACTTTCCTTCATAGATTGCCTCATCTCATTGTTAAGAAATAGTAGTATCCCTGTCTAACACTAATCCAAGAAAGTAAGCCAGAATCCATCTTCTAATTAGGGAAGAAAGGTGGGTTTATAAGTTAAGTTATCAAAATTTGCTTTTTTTTTTTAGAAAATTATTGTTCAGAGGATAATCCGTATCTCTTCATCACATGTCAAGATAAAATATCTTAGGTCTAGGTCAACTTGCTGAGTACATGTATAAATAAAATGAATTTCGTTTTATTTCTATGCGGTGGGCAATTTCAAATAAAATAATTAATTGCATGAATATTTATCAAATCCAACATTAAAAAAGCAAAAAATACCCCGTTAAGTAAAATTGAAGTAAAT
>NC_029337.1:40000-50000 GCF_030686135.1 Camelina sativa
GGAAAAACGAGCACCATGGAAATACATGCCACTCAGCCAAAGAAAGATGATAGAGAGTTGGCCGAAATGGGCACTAAATACTTTTCGAGAGATTTCCTCCAAATCACTGGTATGACTATCAAAATCGTGAGCATCAGCATGTAGGTTCCAGATCCAAGTGGTAGTATCAGGTCCCTTAGCTATTGTTCTTGAGAAATGACCGGGTTTAGCCCATTCCTCGAAAGAAGTTTTTATGGGATCCCTATCTACCAAAATTTTGACTTCTGGTTCCGGCGAACGAATAATCATTGAGTCCTCCTCTTTCCGGACAACACATACAAAGAAACCCGCCAACAGTCACTCAAGTAATTAGTGAACCGATGATAGATATTTAGAATTTTTTTTCTTTCTCTTCTATCTGCCATCTATTCATCTATTTTCTTTAGTTATTCACTAGAGCAATTATGATCTGGAAGTCGATCTGGGGCAAGTGTTCGGATCTATTATGACATATCCATAGGGTGCTCAACGGACCCTTTTTTATAATTAAAAAAAGTTTTCGGGCCTTTACATTGGTACCCAAAGAGCTTTTTTTATAACCTAATCAAGTGTATTCATATTTATTTCAATTATTAAGTTCCGAAATGTAGCCTATTTTTTTTATAGAGAATATTATCCTATTTCAATAAACGCTTATTAGTCATTACTAAGAAACAGTCTAGTATTGATATTTAGTAATTTTCAAATATCTTTTATTGGTTTTAATAGTCGAAAAGAAAAAATAGAAAAAACTAGATATATAGATATTCTCATATTCATGTACTACTTACCCCTAGAGACTACCAGATGAAATAGAACGATTTGAGAAAAGGATATAATGAAAATTTTTTCTTTGATTGGTTCTTCTGATAGAAAAAAGGATCCGTTTTATTTGACCGAGAGGGCCAAGAAACTAAAAAACGATTAATTATAAAAATAAATATATAGAAAAAAAAAAAAGAAACAAAGGGAAAGTTCTTATTCGAAGCGCCTCGTGATCGTCAACCAATTCTGTGCTTCAATATAATTACCAGGAGTAAGCGTTATAGCCTGTTTCCAATACTCAGCGGCTTGAGCGAACCAAGCCTCCGCCATTTCAGAATCTCCTTGTTGAATGGCCTGTTCTCCACGGTCGGAATAGGCGGGTCAATTCCCTCCCTGAGAACCGTACTTGAGAGTTTCCTACCTCATACGGCTCGACAACCAACTCTTTTGTTTTGGTGTACCAGTTTTTTAACTTTAACCTACTTTGAACTTTATATCTAATTGAATGTCTAATTGAATGTCTAATTGAATGAGATTTCTTATAGATATTTTGTTTTTCTTGGATTAAACAAAAGAGAGTAATTACATGAGTTTCAAACTTTCATTTTGATTTAATTAATATATTAATTAATATAATAAGTTTTATCTTTTCTCCTACCTTCAGAAAAAAAGGCATGTCCACTGTTATTAGATATTAGAATTTTCTGAAAGGTAACTATCCCGCTTTCATATAAAAATTTATATAGAATCTTTGAAAAAGACTTTTTCATACTTCATAAAAAAGAAAAAGACTTACTGTCTTTAGGATCTGATGCTACACCGCTGCTCAATACCTTAGGGGATCCACTCTATTACATAAGTAGATTCCTAAGATTTATATCATATTATGATATAAATAAACAGCTCTTGTTGTATCGGTCCAAAACCTTAACCTTTCCAATTGATCTTTACGGTGCTTCCTCTATCAATTAAATCTTTTTTTATCCATAGAAGAAAGTATTTAGGCATATCTAGTCTTCACTTCATATTTCGATCAATGAAGTTTATTTATTTGCTACAGCTGATAAAAAATCGTTTTGGACGACGCGCTTATGTAGAAAGCCCTTTTTTGTGTTTCTAGTATTTCATTGACTAGTTGTTCGTTCTTTTTTTCTATAGTGGAGATAGTCGCACGTAATGACAGATCACAGCCATATTATTAAAAGCTTGTGGTAAAAAGGGGTTTCGTTCTAATGCCCGAAAATAATATTCTAAAGCTTTGGTATGTTCCCCATTACTTGTGTGGATAAGGCCTATATTATAGAGTATATAACTTCGATCATAGGGGTCAATTTCTAGTCGCATAGCTTCGTAATAATTCTGTAATGCTTCCGCATAATTTCCTTCAGATTGAGCCGACATCCGTTACGGTCGTCATTCGCTTTAACGAATTCTCCGTTTCAGAACCGTATGTGAGACTTTCATCTCATACGGCTCCTCCTTTAGGTGCATAATGAAAATAATATATGTAAAAATGTGATGTCATTATGAACTAAGCGGGGCTAATGTTTTTACAAGAAATCCCTAGCCAACCTTCTTGCAAAAGATCTTTTCTTACTACCAAGTGGGTTCATGCTAGATAAAAATAAAAAAGGAAACTCTCAAAATTTCTTTGTTCTCAACGCCCCTAAATTTCCAGGAATGAGTCACTTCAACAGTCTTAAATGGTTATACGGGTATCCAAAGTACGAACGAGATGGATGTTTATTGTTCCAACCATTTTAATTTAATTAGTCCCAATCCCAAAGAAGAAGAAGAAAGGGAATCATTTTGAAGAAAGTTTTTGTGTTGTTGATTTCTCGGCGTAGTGCTTCTTCCCCTATGCCTCCTATTCGTATATTGTATTAGTGTAGTAGGATTGATCTGTAATACGGGAACCATAGGTAAAAACCTTTTGCTCAATACTTTCACAATTGAAGCATCTAAGGCTGCATTAATCGTGGATACATGACAGAAGGGATTGTTTTTTATATTATAAACTTCACCTTCAAAAGCGTAGATTTTTTTTCAATACTTGTTTTTCTTTCTATTCCAATCCAAATCGGCGAGAAAAAAAAGAATAATAATGATAATCAAATCGCACCATCTCTGTAATAAGTAAAAGCCTCTTTTTCTCCGGAAGTTGTCGGAATGACTCGTAATAAGATATCGGCTACAATTGTAAAGGTTTTATCAATAAAATTTCCATTTATACGCGATCTTGGCATAGGTAGTAATCCATTCTCTAACTCTTTTTATTTCCTTTACCTTTTCTTTTGTGAGAAAATTTTCTCACAAACAAAGGAATTGTATAGTACGAACTAACATAAAAGCGGACTCATAAAAAAACACCTTCTATCTACTTCCAATTTTTCCGAGGTATCTATTAACCATAATCTAAAAAACGATGAATAACTCGCTATTCACCCAGATACTCAGTCATAATCCTGATGTCGGAGAGATGGCCGAGTGGTTGAAGGCGTAACATTGGAACTGTTATGTAGACTTTTGTTTACCGAGGGTTCGAATCCCTCTCTTTCCTTACTTTCAACTAATTCACCAATCTTACGTGATTGACCACAATGTATCAAATCCAATAAAAAAGAATAGATATAAAATCTACCTTGTTTTGATTTTGAAATAGATTCTCTACTCCTAATTTCTTTCATATGGAAAATGCTGGGAAGAGCAAACAAGGGATCCAAATCCCCCTACCAATCTATGATACATGAATAGGAAAAAGATTCCTCGACAAAATCCCTTACCTTGTGCCTTTTTATTTTTAACGGCAAAGGGGAGTTGTCCGAACTCTTGTTTTTAGTAATTTTTTTTTTACTTAAGTTAGGTTTATTAAGTCTGTCGAGAGTAATATTCTACGACAAGCAATTCATTTATTTTCAAACCGACGCATTTCCTATCTATTATTTGATTGACTAACCCTTCATATTGGAATGTGTGAAGAGTCAGATGGTTTGGCAATTCTTCAGGGGCAGATGAATCAAGAAGATTTTGAACCAAAGTTCTAGAGTTTTGTTCATCCTTCACTGTAATAATATCTCGGGGTTTGCAGCGATAACTTGGTATATCAACTATACGGCCATTAACTAAAATATGTCCATGGTTAACTAATTGGCGCGCTTGAGGAATAGTCAAAGCCATACCCAATCGAAAAAGGATGTTATCCAAACGCATTTCAAGTAATTGTAGTAAAACTTGACCTGTTGACCCCTTGGCTTTTCCGGCGATACGCACATATTTAAGTAATTGGCGTTCTGTAAGACCATAATGAAAACGCAATTTTTGTTTTTCTTCTAAACGAATACGATATTGAGATTTTTTTACGGGGCGTGATTGGTTTCTAAGATCGCTTCCTGCCTTAGGCCTTTTACTAGTTAGTCCCGGTAAAGCCCCCAGACGTCGTATTTTTTTAAAACGAGGCCCTCGGTAACGTGACATAAAGACTCCTTTTTTTATTGAAATTGTACAAAACTAAATAAAATTAAAACTGAACTAAATGATAATGATAAATGACGTGAAATACACTCCAATAAACTATTGGAATACAAAGAGTAAGAAGATATATTCTCTCAATATACAGATTTTTTTTATTGTATATACAATATATATAAATCAAATAAATCACAAAAATTTTCCTTTATTTTCTTGATTTATTTTGCAAAGATCGAACTCTTTTACCCAATATATATTCCTATATGGAAGTTTATATGACATAATATAAATGGAGTGGTAACTCTTGGAAAAAGGTCCAAGAAGTCTTTTCAATCTTCTTTGATTTTGAAAGTACATTAAAAATCATGTAAAAAAACGAAAAAATATGGAAAAGCCGGCTATCGGAATCGAACCGATGACCATCGCATTACAAATGCGATGCTCTAACCTCTGAGCTAAGCGGGCTCAAATAAAATTGAGCATGCATACAAATTCACTAAACTACTAGATCATATCAATTAACTATTCTATATAATATTTTATAATATTTTTCCTTATCTATTTAGAATTAATCATATTCTATATATTCTAGAACAGAATATAGCTCAAATAAATAGTGACTATCATTAAATAAATAAAACATAACCTTACCTTAATTAATAGAATATAGCAGTATATTGACTTTCAAATTTTAATTTCATTAGTTTCTAAATAAGAAAATCTTAATTAGATCAGAAATCTTTTTTTTTTTTTTTTTTTTTCTATCTATTCTATCTATTTCTATCTATTATCTATATAGTATAGAATTATTAGAATTTCAAATTTACGAAGTAGACTTCTCATTTTTTTTTCCATTGTACATTGTACAATTCTAAGTTTCAATAATAACTTTCTTTTCATGAAAGTAAAAAAAAAAAAAAGAAAAAGAATCGACCGTTCGACTATTTCTTAAAATTTAAGACAACGATGAGAAAAGGAAGAACATATATATGTTATGTAATATATAACCATATTGAATTGCAAATACAAAAATGATAGAATCTTTGTTGATTAGACTAAATCAATATGAATGGGGCTCAAAAAAATGAAAGAAGATAACAAAGACATAAAATAAGTATCTATAATGTAATGAATCCCAAGGTTTCGGCATAAGAAAAAACGGAAAGACAGCATAGCATAATGAGATCCTAAAAAGGGGGATATGGCGGAATTGGTAGACGCTACGGACTTAATTGGATTGAGCCTTGGTATGGAAACCTACTAAGTGATAACTTTCAAATTCAGAGAAACCCTGGAATTAACAATGGGCAATCCTGAGCCAAATCCTGGTTTACGCGAACAAACCGGAGTTTCCAAAGCGAGAAAAAAGGGATAGGTGCAGAGACTCAATGGAAGCTGTTCTAACAAATGGAGTTCACTACCTTGTGTTGATAAAGGAATCCTTCGATCGAAACTTCAAATAAAAAAAGATGAAGGAGAAAAACCTATGTTGTATAAAATTAGGTAACACAAAACGATCTCAAAAATGACGACCTGAATCTCGATTTCTTTTTTTTTATAAACAAAATCGAAATGTTGTGAATTAATTCGAAGTTTAATAAATAATATTTATTGATCAAACGATTCAATTCATAGTCTGATAGATCCTTGATGGAACTTATTAATCGGACGAGAATAAAGATAGAGTCCCATTTTACATGTCAATACTGACAACAATGAAATTTATAGTAAGATGAAAATCCGTTGACTTTTAAAATCGTGAGGGTTCAAGTCCCTCTATCCCCAGCTCTACTCCCCGAAAAGGTTGACACCTTACTTTTTTTTCGTTATTATTTATTTGAATTAGATAGAATCTATATCATTTTTCATTTTAAAACTTAGAAAGTCTTCTTTTATTTAGAAGATCCAAGAAATTCCCGGTCCAAAACTTTTTGAATTTACTACTTTTGAGTTTCTTTTCCTTGACATAGACCTAAGTCATATATTAAAATGATACTGATACTTCAGTAGATGATACTTCGGTAATGGTAGACATAGCTTAACAGCAGGGGACTCTAAATCCCTGTGTCATATCATAATGATCCTTCAGTTACTAATGGTAGATATAGCTTAATTGCAAAGGACTGTAAATCCTTGTGTCACCATTAGGAAAATGATAATGATTCTTCGGTAAATGATTCTTCGGGAATGGTAGACATAGCTTAACAGCGGGGGACTTTAAATCCTTGTGTCACCATTCGTAAAACGAGGATGATCCTTCGCCGGGATAGCTCAGTTGGTAGAGCAGAGGACTGAAAATCCTCGTGTCACCAGTTCAAATCTGGTTCTTGGCATAGGATCGATTCATTTTGATAAGTTTCTATTCTTCAAATTAAACGTATCTTTAGTAAAAAAGGTGCAATAATCCTTTATCCCCTCTCTTTTTTTGTTCATGTTGTGGATCCAGCCGTTCAAAAAGAGTGTATAATACTTTATACATAATACATATTCGAAAGGAAAGGTTAAATGAGTTCCGTTGAATCAAACAAGTAAAAAAAGGTCTATAACTATAGTATACTATAGTATCTATAGTTGAAGGGCAGAAATACCCCAAGATTCATTCGATACAATATAAATAGAATTGTATCCCCCCCTCATTTTTTGCTTTCCGATCTTATTTATTCATTCCCAGTTATGTGACTAAAGTTGACTAAGTTATGTGCGCGATACAAAGTTCATAATTCAGAACTCTTTTTTTTAGTTCATCCTATTGGCTCGGCTTTTACGAAATAAAAAAAGTATCTTTCAAATTGGAGATCAAGCTATCTCTAATAATATGAACGAGACCTCAACTCTTCTGTTTGTTTGATCTAAAAAAGAATAGAATTCAAAATATTCCGTGAAGGTCTGTAGTTCTAGAAGCTAAGGCTCATTTTTTATCATTCAATAAGCATCTTGTATTTCATAAAAATTGGGAGCAATATAATCCTTACGTAAAGGCCACCCTATCCAACTTTCGGGCATTAGGATACGTTTCAGTCGTGGATGGCTATCATAAGTGATTCCTAACATATCATAAGATTCCCGTTCTTGAAAATCCGTACTTTTCCAAACCCAGAAAACGGATGGAATTCTAGGATTACTCCTGTGAGTAAATACTTTTATGCAGACTTCTTCCGCTTGATTAACACCATATTCTATTCTCGTAAGATGATACACGCTGGCTAAGAGGCCACCTGGTGCCACATCATAGGCACATTGCGAACGTAAATAATTGTAACCATATACATATAAAATTACAGCAATAGAATGCCAATCTTCCGGCTTTATTTGTAAAGTTTCTATTCCTTGGTAATCGAAGCCCAACGATCTATGAACCAGCCCGCGTTTGGCTAGCCAAACGGACAAAGTGCCCTGCATCTTTTTTCTTTCCCCCACACCTTTTTTATATAAAATAAGTCTTTCACATTTACCATGAGTTCTAATTTATGAAGATTTTTTTCTGATTCTCTAAAAGCCTCCTTAATTAACTAATTCGTGGGACGATACTGGACTTTTGTATTTAAAAAATGTTTCAGTAGAGATCTCTGAAGTAGATGATGGTGGATAGAGTAATTCTTGATCATAATTTCCAGTATGCGGACTGCGTACAACAAAAAACTTGTGATTGGTAGTAAAACACCGATTACCCTGTTGAGGTCTAATTCGATCCTTATAGATTTCTCTAGCTATTTTCTTACGAAGCTTTGTTATAGCGTCTATAACAGCCTCCGGTTTAGGTGGACAACCCGGCAAATAGACATCTACAGGAATTAGCTTATCAACTCCTCGAACAGTACTATAAGAATCGGTACTGAACATCCCCCCTGTAATTGTACACGCTCCCATAGCAATAACATACTTTGGTTCAGGCATTTGTTCATATAATCGCACTAAAGAAGGAGCCATTTTCATTGTTACTGTACCTGCTGTTAAAATAAGGTCCGCCTGTCTAGGACTCGATCTTGGTACTAACCCATAACGATCAAAGTCAAATCGGGAGCCTATTAATGAGGCAAATTCAATGAAACAACAACTGGTACCATAAAGAAGCGGCCATAGGCTGGAAAGTCTTGACCAATTTGAAAGATCATTTAACGTAGTTGAAATAACGGAATTTTTTGTTGTTCGATCAAGTACGGGAAACTTAATGGAATTCATAATTGTTTCAATGGTTTTTTTTTTACTTTTATTATTATTATTGTATTGTACAAGTATTCGGGAAACGAACTAAGACCATTCCAATGCTCCTTTTCGCCATGCATAAACTAAACCAAGAATTAAGATAAGCACGAAAATGAAAGCTTCTATAAAAGCAGATACCCCCAGGACATCGAAACTCATTGCCCACGGATACAGAAAAACAGTTTCAACATCAAAAACAACAAAAACTAGAGCAAACATATAATAACGGATTCTAAATTGTAACCAAGCATCCCCGATCGGTTCTATACCTGATTCATAACTAGAAAGTTTCTCCGGCCCCTTCCTAATTGGAGATAAAACTCCGGAAATTATAAATGCCAAAACAGGAATAGCACTTGATATTATTAAAAATGCCCAGAAAATATCATATTCGTAAAGCAGAAACATAGACGAACTCCTATGAATGTGGAAAAAATACCCGCTTAGTCAATTCCAATCGGAGTGGATTGGGCAAGGGATATAGAACTCTTGAGTCAAAAAAAATTCAGGTTAATCAAATCATTTATTTTCGTTTGGTTGCTGTGGTAGACATCTCATTTTAAGATTTATTGATTTCTTATTTTCAGTACACTTATTACTTAATATTTCCATGTTTCTATTACTAATAGTTTCTAATATTAATAATATAATATTAATATGATTAATAACTAGTAATTTTTTTTTTTTATTTCTGTTTCTGTTTATGTTAAAAATTTTTTTTTTCGAAAAATCTCTTCGTTTTTAAAACGATGACGTATCAAAAAATCCAGTAAGACTTTACCATATATATCGATAGATAGTGATTGGCTCAATTGAAATAAAATGAAATTTTCCATTTTATTCTGAACGATCCCCAGGACTTATGGTTTATGATATGGGAATTTTTTTTATGAACCGAGCAATTAAAAGTAACCTGTTAGAAATAAAGAATACAATAAAAAGGAAAAAAAATTATCCAATTATTTTTAATTTAATGTGATTTATTAGAATCAATTTCTTAGTTAGGGCTATACGGACTCGAACCGTAGACCTGCTCGGTAAAAGAGTTCGAACTTATTATTATCAAAATGATTCGAACTCTTTCAAAGACCCAACATGCAGTTTTTTTTTTGCATTGGGCTCTTTCATTAACTGATCGAAAGATCGGCTAGTCTACCAGATTTTTTCTTAAAAAAAAGATAAGAAATGGTTCCAAGTACTCTGATTGATTATTTTTGAATTCTAATACAATACAGAAGAACTACCAAAGTGTTTCAAAGAAGGGTTCTCTTGACGTAGGTTTGCTTTTGGTCTAGATCAACTTAAATTAAATATAGTCTCTAACATCCTGATTAAAAAATCAAACATGAAACTTGATACACCTTAAGGTTCATAGGACGAAAAGATCATTTTTGAGTTCCTTATACTCATTCTACCTAGCATTGAGTAGACTGGGTATTCACCCTATCAATATCTCAAATCAATGATGGGTTCTATTCATTCCCTACCTAACGGGGTACTTTAATAGGACCTAATGTCAGGCTGTTGTTCTCCTCTTTTTTCCTAA
>NC_029337.1:55000-80000 GCF_030686135.1 Camelina sativa
TTGGAATAAAAAAACGTTTTTTATTTTATATTAGTATACGAGATTTTACTAAAAAAGTTCTTCATATCCTTATATTCATAAGCGAAGAACAAATATTTCTTTTTTTTTTTTTATGAGAATTTTACACAATATAAGAAAATCCTTTTTTTCATTTAGAATTGAAATTTATTAATTTCAATTACTTTACTTTTACTTAATAATCTTAGCAATTGCATCGATATGTTTTGCTTACTCTGAATAGAAAATGAACTATTCAAAAAAATTTTGCATTTTTCAATTTTTTCATTGAATGACTATTCATCTATTGTTATTGTATTTTCATTTAAATAGAGGCCAGAAGCTCTATGGAAAAATCGTGGTTCAATTTTATGTTTTCTAAGGGAGAATTGGAATACAGAGGCGAACGAAGTAAAGCAATGGATAGTTTTGCTCCTGGTGAAAAGACTACTATAAGTCAAGACCGTTTTATATATGATATGGATAAAAACTTTTATGTTTGGGGTGAGCGTTCTAATTATTCCAACAATGTTGATCTTTTAGTTAGCTCCAAGGACATTCGCAATTTCATATCGGATGACACCTTTTTTGTTAGGGATAGTAATAAGAATAGTTATTCTATATATTTTGATATAAAAAAACAAAATTTTGAGATTGACAATGATTTTAGTAACCTAGAAAATTTTTTTTATAATTATTGTAGTTCTAGTTATCTGAATAATAGATCTAAAGGTGACAACGATCTGCACTATGATCCTTACATTAAGGATACTAAATATAATTGTACTAATTACATTAATAGTTGCATTGATTCTTATTTTCGTTCTTACATCTGTATTGATAGTAACTTTTTAAGCGATAGTAATAATTCCAATGAAAGTTACATTTATAATTTCATTTGTAGTGAAAGTGGAAAGATTCGTGAAAGCAAAAATTACAAGATAAGAACTAATAGGAATCGTAGTAATTTAATAAGTTCTAAGGATTTCGATATAACTCAAAACTACAATCAATTGTGGATTCAATGCGACAATTGTTATGGATTAATGTATAAGAAAGTCAAAATAAATGTTTGTGAACAATGTGGACATTATTTGAAAATGAGTAGTTCAGAGAGAATCGAGCTTTCGATTGATCCGGGTACTTGGAATCCTATGGATGAAGACATGGTCTCCGCGGATCCCATTAAATTTCATTCGAAGGAGGAACCTTATAAAAATCGTATTGACTCTGCTCAAAAAACTACAGGATTGACTGACGCTGTTCAAACTGGTACAGGTCAACTAAACGGTATTCCGGTAGCCCTTGGGGTTATGGATTTTCGGTTTATGGGGGGTAGTATGGGATCCGTAGTAGGCGAAAAAATAACTCGTTTGATCGAGTATGCTACCAATCAATGTTTACCTCTTATTTTAGTGTGTTCTTCCGGAGGAGCACGAATGCAAGAAGGAAGTTTAAGTTTGATGCAAATGGCTAAAATTTCTTCGGTTTTATGTGATTATCAATCAAGTAAAAAGTTATTCTATATATCAATTCTTACATCTCCTACTACCGGTGGAGTGACAGCTAGTTTTGGTATGTTGGGGGATATCATTATTGCCGAACCCTATGCCTATATTGCATTTGCGGGTAAAAGAGTAATTGAACAAACATTGAAAAAAGCCGTGCCTGAAGGTTCACAAGCGGCTGAATCTTTATTACGTAAGGGCTTATTGGATGCAATTGTACCACGTAATCTTTTAAAAGGTGTTCTGAGCGAGTTATTTCAGCTCCATGCTTTTTTTCCTTTGAACAAAAATTAAATCAAATAGAACGGTTCGTTTATCAGAATTAAATGAAAACCCTGAAAAATTCATTTTTCTTTCGAATCATTTTTTTTATCGATATTCTTGTTTACTACTCAGTAAACCTCTATCAACAAGATAAAAAGTGAATTTTTTTTTAAGTTCAAATTAGACTAGACAAATACAAAAAAGTTTATTTTCCTCCCTTGCTTGTTAATGACTATTATAAGATATAAGAGAAAAAGAATAATCAATCTAACAAGGGGATTATGATACATCTATTTGGTTTTGAAAGATGAATTAGTCTATTTATTTAGTTTGGCGTTTCTTGTACCTATTTTTTTATTCTATTTCTATTAGGTTCTATTCTATATATTTCTATTAGGTTGTATATTAGTATTAGATATATATTTACTTAAAGATACTTAGTATAATTATATAATATATATAATAGAAATAAAAAAAATACAAGATATTCTAAGATATCTTTAGAATTCAGAATATAACAATAACAGGTACAAATATTAAATTGAGGTACCCATTTTATGACAACTTTCAATAACTTACCCTCTATTTTTGTGCCTTTAGTAGGCCTAGTCTTTCCGGCAATTGCAATGGCTTCTTTATTTCTTCATATTCAAAAAAATAAGATTTTTTAGATCGGCTGAAACCTAATCGTATCACCCCTTTTTTATTTTAAAAACTTCGATTCGATTCGATAAGACCCATTTGGTAGAATATTGTATAACACATAGATTCCTACAAACATAAATAAAAAAAGCTCTTATGCGTGTGTAAACGTAAAAAAACTTGCGCTCTTTTGAAAAATGGATCATCATCGGGCCGATGTCTGAAATTCCAGTGAATCTATTTATTTGTATGTATATAACTATAGGGGATCATATAAAGGAAGGAGATGTTATTATTTTAGAAATAAACAATTCAATTCTATTAATTACTCCTAAGGTAAAGGTTCACAACAAAATAGTGGATGAGAGTTACTTTGAAAAAAAAAAAGAAAGTCATATTTTCTCAATTCCAAAAAAATGTATAACTGGATCTAATATATATGAGTTGGCGATCAGAATCTATATGGATAGAATTTATAACGGGGTCTCGAAAAACAAGTAATTTCTGCTGGGCCTTTATCCTATTTTTAGGTTCATTAGGATTCTTATTGGTTGGAACTTCCAGTTATCTTGGTAGAAATGTTATATCGTTATTTCCGTCCCAGGAAATCATTTTTTTTCCACAAGGGATTGTGATGTCTTTCTATGGGATCGCGGGTCTCTTTATTAGTTGCTATTTGTGGTGCACTATTTTGTGGAATGTGGGTAGTGGTTATGATCTTTTCGACCGAAAAGAAGGAATAGTGCGTATTTTTCGTTGGGGATTTCCTGGAAAAAGTCGTCGCATCTTTTTACGATTCTTTATGAAAGATATTCAGTCCATCAGAATAGAAGTTAAAGAGGGTGTTTCTGCTCGGCGTGTCCTTTATATGGAAATTCGAGGTCAAGGGGCTATTCCTTTAATTCGTACTGATGAGAATTTTACTACACGAGAAATTGAGCAAAAAGCTGCCGAATTGGCTTACTTCTTGCGTGTACCAATTGAAGTATTTTGAAATGAATTAATTTTAAAAGACTAAATGCTTTGGCAGTAGGAAGAAAAAACGAAATAATTTATTTTTTTCCTTTTTTCAATTGAATATTAATCTATTCTTTTATGCTCGTTTTTTTTGATATATTTGATAGAAAAGGAGTTTCTTCGTCTCGAAATTAGTATTGATCGAAAAAGGGGGAATAACATCCTGGAAACCCAATTTTTCTTGATTCAAGTTGGAAGTGTATTCTGAGTCTATTTCTGTATTCTTTCTAGATTCAAAGCAAAGACTCAGTATTGAATCAACAGCAAAAGAGAAAATGGATTCATAGGCTAACTCTATTCTATTCGAATTAGAATAGAAACTCATGCTCGATAGAAATATTAGATCTAATAGAATCAACAAATGAGGTAGGTTCATTAACAATTCACAGATTCAAAATGGCAAAAAATAAAGCATTCATTCCTTTTTTTTATTTTACATCTATAGTCTTTTTGCCCTGGTTGATCTCTCTCTGCTGTAATAAAAGTTTGAAAACTTGGATTACTAATTGGTGGAATACTAGACAATGTGAAACTTTTTTGAATGATATTCAAGAAAAAAGTGTTCTAGAAAAATTCATACAATTAGAGGAACTATTCCAGCTCGATGAAATGATAAAGGAATACCCAGAAACCGATTTACAACAATTTCGTCTAGGAATCCACAAAGAAACGATCCAATTCATCAAGATACACAATGAGTATCGTATCCATACAATCTTGCACTTCTCGACAAATCTAATATCTTTCGTTATTCTAAGTGGTTATTCCTTTTGGGGTAAGGAAAAGCTTTTTATTCTGAATTCTTGGGTTCAAGAATTTCTATATAATTTAAGTGATACAATTAAAGCTTTTTCGATTCTTTTATTAACTGATTTATGTATTGGATTCCATTCGCCTCACGGTTGGGAACTAATGATTGGTTATATTTACAAAGATTTTGGGTTTGCTCATTATGAGCAAATTTTATCTGGTCTAGTTTCTACCTTTCCAGTCATTCTTGATACAATTTTTAAATATTGGATTTTTCGTTATTTAAATCGTGTATCTCCGTCACTTGTAGTGATTTATCATGCAATAAACGACTAAAAAAAGATTCACCGATCCAATTTTAATCTTTCGTACCTTATACATCATAACCAAATCAAAGTCGTATTTACTTTACTCTTTTTACCCATGAGGGATTCCTTGTATATTTCAACAAAAAAATTTGATTTTTTTTCAGTAAATGTAAATAGCAGAATTGTGGCTAGGGAAGTATATTATCGACCTAGCTAACTTTATTGTAGAAATTTTCGGGATAAATGATTGGACCATGCAAACTAGAAATACCTTTTCTTGGATAAGGGAAGAGATTACTCGCTCCATATCTGTCTCACTCATGATATATATAATAACTTGGGCATCCATTTCAAGTGCATATCCGATTTTTGCCCAGCAGAATTATGAAAATCCACGAGAGGCAACTGGGCGTATTGTATGTGCCAATTGCCATTTAGCTAATAAGCCCGTGGATATTGAGGTTCCACAAACGGTACTTCCTGATACTGTATTTGAAGCAGTTGTTAAAATTCCTTATGATATGCAACTAAAACAAGTTCTAGCTAATGGTAAAAAAGGAGCTTTGAATGTGGGAGCTGTTCTTATTTTACCGGAGGGGTTTGAATTAGCCCCCCCCGATCGTATTTCACCCGAGATGAAAGAAAAGCTGGGAGATCTGTCTTTTCAGAATTATCGCCCCAATAAAAAAAATATTCTTGTGATAGGTCCTGTTCCTGGTCAAAAATATAGTGAAATAACCTTTCCTATTCTTGCTCCGGACCCTGCTACTAATAAAGATGTTCACTTCTTAAAATATCCTATATACGTAGGTGGAAACAGGGGAAGGGGTCAGATTTATCCTGATGGTAGCAAAAGTAACAATACAGTTTATAATGCTACGGCAGGAGGGATAATAAGCAAAATTTTACGAAAAGAAAAAGGGGGATACGAAATAACCATAGTGGATGCATCAAATGGACGCGAAGTTATTGATATTATCCCTCGAGGCCTAGAACTTCTTGTTTCCGAGGGCGAATCCATTAAACTCGATCAACCATTAACGAGTAATCCTAATGTGGGTGGATTTGGTCAGGGGGATGCGGAAATAGTACTTCAAGATCCATTACGTGTCCAAGGCCTTTTGTTCTTCTTAGGATCGGTTGTTTTGGCACAAATCTTTTTGGTTCTTAAAAAGAAACAGTTTGAGAAGGTTCAATTATCCGAAATGAATTTTTAGATCTGTCTATTTAGCTTTATCAAATTCGTAAAAAAGAACAAAAAAATTATGAAAAGCCTTTTGCCTCTTTTTAGATTTGCTATTCTAGATGTCAGAAATTACTTGTATCATAGTCCTAATACTAGTATGTATATTGAGAAGAATTCACTTTACCCCCCCTTTATTTATTTTTCAATAAAAATTTGAAAAACGAAAAGAGGTGTGATGTAACTCTGTCGTTATTGACCAATTGAAATTGATAGAATGTATGAATAATCAAGAGTTTTTTTTCTAGTCGAATGGCAAAAATTGACTAGATACTAAAATCAGATAAGGAACGCACGCGCCGAAAAAAAAGGGAACCATAAATCGGCGAAACAACAAGTTTTAGGGACTATAGGGAGTATTTTTTATCTTGCTAGTCTTCGACACAAGAAAAGGAATTTTAGACATCCTTTTCTTGTGTCCATCTTGTCCGTCTTGATTCAATTCGTTAAAAATTCCTATTCTTAGTTTACATATATATTACTGTTTCTATATATATAACGTTTTAATATATTATAATATATTAATTAAAAGTATATATAATTATTAATTAATAATATAATAGTAGTTACTTTTTGTAGTTTTCTTTTTTTTTTCAATTTTGATGAAATACTAAATAAATAAAATAAGAAAAAACTTATATTTCTATTTTATATAGTATAGACCAAATTGAAAATTTTAATGATAGATCTAATGATAAAAAATATTGTGTCAGCCGGGGAAGCAGGAAAAGGGGGAATTAAGTGATTCCCCTTTTTTATTCTATCTTTGAAAGGTTAAAAAATACTATATGTTCATAATCTACTAATCTAATTAAGTTCATTTTTCAAAAACACGATAAAAATTTGTTCTGATTATTAGCAGTTCAACGGGACCCCCTCGAATCAGACAAAGAAGGAAGAGTTGGGCCCCGTTGAGTTCTTATGTTTTCACGTCTATAACTCAGCTCATCCAATTTTTACAGGGATGAACCTAATCCTGAATATGAACCATAAAAGAAAATACCTATTAAACCGATCACAAGAATACCAGCTACAGTACCTATTACCCAAAGAGGAATCCTTCCAGTAGTATCAGCCATTTATCCCGCTTCCCTCCACATTTCATCGAGTGGTCATGCTAGAAACATAAACAGTCAGAGATAATTATTATATATAATCCATCCGAATGGGATAAGAAAATTACTCCTCTTTCTTTTTTATTTTATTATTCTATGCTCTTTTCTTAATTGAAGAAATAATTCGAAAATAAAACAGCAAGTACAAAAATGAGTAATAACCCCCAATAGAGACTGGTACGATTTAATTCAACACTTTGTTCGTTCGGATTTGATTGTGTCATAGCTCTATAATTGAATTAGGTTTATCGTTGGATGAACTGCATTGCTGATATTGACCCCAAAAAAGAAACGGTAGGTACAGCTAGTCCATGAACAGCCAACCAGCGCACTGTAAAAATTGGATAGGTCCTATCTATAGTCATTGGGTCCTCCTAAAAAGATCTACTAAATTCGTCGAGTTGTTCCAAAGGATCAAAACGGCCTGTTATTAATGGAATGCCTTGTCGGCTCTCTGTAAAATACTCGTTTGGACGAGGGCTCCCGAACACATCGTAAGCTAAACCGGTGCTGACGAATAACCAGCCCGCAATGAATAGGGAAGGTATAGTAATGCTATGAATGACCCAGTATCGAATACTGGTAATAATATCAGCAAAAGAACGTTCTCCTGTGCTTCCAGACATACTGAACTCCAGATATTCTCGTAGGGAATCGATTCTGTAAAAGATGAATCAGTAAATTAAAATTAACTGAGATTGCATCTTTGTGAGATCGTCAATAAAGTACCAAGGGTATTTTTAGAGTCTACCGAATCAGTATAGCTATCCTTCTTCTGACACAGCAACGCAATTTGAATTAGTATAGAAATGGGGTGTTAGATAATTTTTTTTTCTTGCTTGTCGATGTATAACCGTGTCCCACTTTTTCAAATTACTGTAATCTATAAGGGGCTTTGATCCTTTATTCGTTTTGGACTAGAAAATAAACTAAAGATTAGATAAAATGAAAACCCAAGAGGTTAGTTTTTAATTCTAATAATTCATGAAGGAAATTTTCATATTGTCCCAAGTTAATTGAATTAAAAATTAATAAATTTCATTTTCATTGCATATGCATAATTGTAGAATAGATTTTTTTTAATGATAATGTGATCCCCCCCTTTTACTTTTTGTTTCATTTTAAGGAATGAATTTGCAGTAACAAGAAAAAGAAGAATAGTTTTGGATTGGATCAATTAAAAAGAACAACAAATAATAATAAAAATAATAACAAAAATAAAAATAATAACAAAAATACTAAATATTTGTAATGGGTGCATTGTTTTGTTGTATTCAATTCACAATTCAAAGGTTTTTTTCTTTCTTTAACTAACTACAAAGGTGATGGGTTTTTCACTCTATTTTCTATATAATCTCGAAAGAAAACAACCTAAAACCTTGAAAGGAAACGATAATAGAAATTGCTAATTACAAGTTTTAAAAATCTAGTTATCTTTTAAAATCTAGTTAAAATAAATAAATATTTTTTGGACTAATCTCGTTCTCCGTGTAGGATACCTCTTTTCTTTTTAGTCTCATTCGATAGATTAAATGAAGAAAACTGCTCTACTATTTAATCTAATGAGTTCAAATTTAAGTAAATTCAATTTTAATAAAGTAGAAAGGGGCATATTCTAGGTTCTAAGGTCAATTAAAAAAAAAAAGAATAAAACAACTTATTTTCAAATTTTTACATATTAATTCAAAAAAAGTTATATGTTTTGACTGACGTTAGATAATAGAGTTTTTTTTATTATTAATTTCTTAAAGAGTTTTTCAATTAATTAGTTACGTTAATTCTGACTCCTGAGATAGTGCAGATGCCAAAGACGATGAATTGAGTTCTTTTTATCCTTCTCTATTTTTGTTCATACCACCTATAATGATTGATAATTCACCAATTTTCAATTGAATTTTTTAATTCTTGGAACTAGTTATCTTTCTCTATTTCTAAAAAAAAATTTCAATTGAAACTTAGGGAAGTACTTTAGAAACATATGTATAAAAAAACATATTTTATTGAGTCCCTTCATGCTTACTATAACTAGTTATTTCGGTTTTCTACTAGCAGCTTTAACTATAACCTCAGTTCTATTTATTGGTCTAAGCAAAATACGACTTATTTGAAATTAATGGAATGCAGATTTTTTTATAAAAAAAGGTTTTCGGTGGTATTTCATATGTTCAATAGTTGCTTACCGTGTTAATTACCCAATTTTGGTCATTCAGATTCATCGGCAATACAGATTAAGAGCTAGGAATAGATAGTACCTCTCTTTTCTCCCTTTCAAAAATGAAAACAAAAGAAAATTGAAATGATTGAAGTTTTTTTATTTGGAATCGTCTTAGGTCTAATTCCTATTACTTTAGCTGGATTATTCGTAACTGCTTATTTACAATACAGACGTGGTGATCAGTTGGACTTTTAATTAATTAACATCTCGTTTTTTTACTGACCTCCTTCTTGCTTTCCTATGCGGGAGGTCTAATTCCGATTGCTGCTCAGTAATTTTGAACAGTGGAATTTTGACACAATCTAATAAACAAGAGTGAAATCACGCTCTGTAGGATTTGAACCTACGACATTGGGTTTTGGAGACCCACGTTCTACCGAACTGAACTAAGAGCGTTTTTCTTGTTTTTTTTCTAAAAAACGAAAAGGCTAGAAAGAGGGCATTCTTTAACCCGACTCGATTTTGTACGTATATACTATATCCTACATAGTATATCATAAATTTCAGAATTATATGTATGTCCGATTTTATTAAAAAAATCGATCAAAACAGATACCTCGTTACTGCTCAGAAGAGCAGTAATAGGTAGGGATGACAGGATTTGAACCCGTGACATTTTGTACCCAAAACAAACGCGCTACCAAGCTGCGCTACATCCCTTTCAATTGGTTTACAGTGTCATTGTAGAGAATTCCTGTCTTGTTTTCCACATCCTTCTTCTTTTTTTATTGGTATATCAAATTCATTTATTCTTTTTTCTCGTATTTCTCATATCAGATAACAAAGATATAATAAAAAAATTTCTTTTTTTTTTACAAAAATTCTCTCAATTTAAATTTTACATAAAAAGGCGTTTACGTTTTCAAATAGAATCTATAAGATCGTTCTAGTAGACAATATTTAAATTATAATTTTGAAAGCGGGGGGACGGAAGTTACGTATACAAATACAAGAACTTCTTAATTACATGTACATCTGTAGTTATATATATTACTATATATAATGTAATACAATAAAGAAGAAAGAAGGAGGATTTCAAATGCGAGATCTAAAAACATATCTTTCCGTAGCACCGGTACTAAGTACTCTATGGTTCGGTTCGTTAGCAGGTTTATTAATAGAGATTAATCGTTTATTTCCGGATGCATTAACATTTCCCTTTTTTTAATTCTAGTTATTAACATCAGAAAGGGGTGAAAATTTTAGAGATACAATCAACGACCGGGGACTCCCCCCCCCCTTTTTCTAATTTATTATAAAAAATTAATTAGAAAAAAGGGGGGGGGGGAGGTCATAAAAACGAGGGTTCAGGATCCAATTAAATTAGTAATAGAACGAAAAAAGTGTTGCTAGGGAAAGAGTATCCTATGAGATATTTAAAAAAATACTGTACAAAGATTTTCAATATAGTTTTCACAAAATCATTGTATTGTATTACTTAATTATTTTATTTTTATTTAATTACTAATTAATAAAATATTCATTGCAACGAAATATTTCAGAAATTTTTTTAGTTAACAGCTTCTATTTTTTTGGTTCTTGTTCTTTCTGGATCCTAAAATTAAAATAGAAGATTGAGGTGAATCATAAATCCAAAGGAGGTTTCATGGCCAAGGGTAAAGATGTTCGAGTAACAATTATTTTGGAATGTACCAGTTGTGTTCGAAATGATATTAAGAAAGAATCGGCGGGAATTTCCAGATATATTACTCAAAAGAATCGGCATAACACCCCCAGTCGATTGGAATTGAGAAAATTCTGTCCCTATTGTTATAAACATACAATTCACGGCGAAATCAAGAAATAGATCAAATTGAGTGTTTGTATGTCAACTTTTATTTTAAGAACAGGAATAATGCTCGTATCTATATATTATTACATATATATAAATATAAACAAATAAATCAATAGAAAGAAATCTAATCCTATATTTTTAATTCTATATAGAAACTCTATCCTATATAGAAATAGCAATCGTTTTTATTTTGATCCGACCAAAATAGGATTTTAGAGATAAGGAATAAAAAATTATGAATAAATCTAAGCGACTTTTTACTAAATCCAAGCGATCTTTTCGTAGGCGTTTGCCCCCGATCCAATCGGGGGATCGAATTGATTATAGAAACATGAGTTTAATTAGTCGATTTATTAGTGAACAAGGAAAAATATTATCTAGACGGGTGAATAGAGTGACTTTAAAACAACAACGATTAATCACTATTGCTATAAAACAAGCTCGTATTTTATCTTTGTTACCTTTTCTTAATAATCAGAAACAATTTGAAAGAAGTGAGTCGACCCCTAGAACTACTAGCCTTAGAACCAGAAAAAAATAGACTTATTCTTGAATTGAATAACAATTCCAATCTGAAGGAATTAAAAAAGAGATGAATGTTTTGTTTTGACGACTTTTTTATAATACTAATTTCTACTCTACCTTCCCCGAGCTCATTCTCCTTAGAACTCTATTTCAAAAATTTTCGTGGGTTTCTTCCAATCCCCTTATTTTTTTATGTCATTCGAAATTGTATAAAGACAACTCCTATTTAATAGAGCTATTTGTGCAAGTATTTTCCGATTAAGAAGTAATTGCTTCTTGTACAGATTGTGTATGAATTGGTTATAACTATAGAATACCCCCATTTCGTGAATTACGGCATTTATTCGAGTGATCCATAAACGGCGAAAATCTCTTTTTCTTTTACCCCTATCCCGATGAGCCGAAACTAAAGCTCTTATTCTCTGTTGAGTCATAGTTCGTGTAAGTCGTGAATGAGCCCCTCGAAAGCTTGATGCAAATAAACGAAGTTTTGTTCTACGCCTCCGAGCTATATATCCGCGTTTAATTCTAGTCATTGAATAAATCAAACTTTGATGAATAACTAATTCTTTTTTTAGTTATTCTTTTCCCCTTTACTAGTCTATTAATAATCAAACGAATTATTCCAATGTATAAAAAAAATTCCAATGGCTTTTGCTACTCTAACCTTCCCCACCACTATTTTTTGCTAGGTATTTTCCTTTGCTTTGAAAGGATAAATCCCCTTGATATAAAAAAATAGAATAACTACAAAAAGTAGTAAATAGAAATAGAATTGGATAAATAGTGGGTTCCATCGTTTCTATGGTTACTTCTAAAACGGTGAGGTCCTCTCTATACACCGGAGCTCCTTCTTTTAATTAATCAATACTATTGGTAACTTGCACAATTCACATTCTTTGGCTCTACCCCATGAATATTCCAGTAATAGGTCTTTCACAATGAGATCCCCTTTATACAGTAACGGTATTTCATTTTGAAAATTGATTTGGTCATTTACCCTGTTAGTCCGTTCTTTTCTTTTAAGAGTGGAATCTTTTTTCTAAAAAATGGAATTTCCCCCGCTTAATGGATAATCATTTGTTATCATTGGGGGTTTTCTAAAAAATGGAGTTGGTTGGATTTGCACCAATGTAAACCATAAGTTTCAGACACAATAGAATATATGAACGATCTATATTTTTTAAATAATGAATCGAGTTCCTCCATTCTATTTTATTCACAGGTACTGATCCGTGATATTTCAAAAAGAATTTCCTTTTTATGTCTCAGTCTATGATCTAAACGAGTCGCACATACACCCGAGTACATGTTCCTCGTCGCTGAGGGCATCCCCGAAGCGCTGGGGATTTCGTGACGTTTCGGATTGGCTGTCTTGTATTTCTAATAAGTTGTTTAATGGTTGGCATACGGAATCATATAAATAATGGGCTGGTTTAGATTAGTTCTAACCGGCTAATTCTGAATTACTTCTCTATCAAGATTCTCTTCAATATAAAAAAAATATTGAAGAGAATATGAAAGTAAACCTTTAATCTAAAAAGATATAAAATTAGAAATTGTAGATTTGTATGAAATCGCTCCTATGTTTTATTGAACCGCTACAAGATCAACAATTCCATGAGTTTGGGCTTCTGTTGCTGACATAAAAACATCCCTTTCCATGTCTTCGGATACAACCCATATAGGTTTGCCCGTTCTTTGTACATAAACCCTTGTGATGGTTTCGCGAAGTTTTAGTAATTCTTCCGCTTCCAAGATAAATTCTCCCGTTTGTGCCTCATAAAACGAACTTGCGGGTTGATGGATCATTACCCTGATGATATAGTTTCTATTTCGCAGAATGAGGCAGGATAAAAAAAAAAAACAGAGAAAATTGAATAACCGTACAGGCTTTTTTGTGCATTGCATACGGCTCCACTATGGAATTGACTTTTTTTACCTTTCCTTTTGGCGAAAGAAAACAAAATATAGGTTGTATTATACGCAGATCCAAAAATCATCCAATTACCATCCTTCTTTTTTTGTAGAAGTTAAAAAAATACTATGATGGTTCCGTTGCTTTATATATCATTTTTTTGATTCAGCAATCCCAAAGTGTCTTTTTTTTGATAAATTTTGTAAATAAGCTTCCGGTGTGAAAACAAAGTTTGTGACGCTGAAATGTGCCCAAATAGGTAAGATATCATTTGAAATACCTCTTCCTTATCTCATACTACTCTTTCAATATATAATCTAATTTTTTTTAATCTAAAAAATTTCATATTGAATTCGAAGTGCCATGCTATTATTACTTAACTAATTCATATTTCCGATGGCGAAGGCATAGTATTTTTTCTCGAAAATAAAAAACTCATTGGCGCCAAGCGTGAGGGAATGCTATACGTTTGGTAATTGCTCCTCCGACCAGGATAAAGGATGCTATTGAAGCGGCCAATCCCATGCATATTGTCTGTACATCGGGTCGCACAAATTGCATAGTATCATAAATAGCCATTCCAGATATTACCCATCCACCAGGAGAGTTTATAAACAAATAAAGATCTTTGGTATCCTTTTCTATACTGAGATATATCATAAGACTAATAAGTTGATTCGAGATTTCGGTATCAACCTCTTGGCCTAAAAAAAATAATCTTTCTCGATAAAGTCGGTTGATTAGGATAAAATTTTATTCCTTAGGAGCCGTACAGGCACCTTTTGGTGCATACGGTTCAACAAAAATTGTGAAAAAATCAATGTGTCGATTCCAACCTCCCCTTTTTTCATAGAAGGTTTTTCTTTCTAACTTATAACGGAAGGGCTTGCTCCCAAAAGTAAAAGAAATTTTTAGTTTTGGCGCCTTTTATTAGATATTATAATCCTCTAATAAAACGATTGATTAAGCCTGTCAGACTCATTTGATTCATTGATATTTTTTTTTCATCGAGGTTCAGTTGAAATGGCGATGGTTTTTTCTTGTTCCTGAATGGGCTTTTTACTTTTTTTATTCCATTTTTTAGGTTTATGCTCTACCCCGAGTAAAAGGAAAAATTTGCCCGATTTTGATTTGCACATATAGGACAAATAAACTAAATACCGCGTCTTTTTTTACTACTCCTTCGTTTTTTTTCAATTCATTTCTTTCACATGTCTTCTGTCAAATAGTCAACAAATTTTGAATTATTTTATTTGAGCAACAGTTTTAGATAACCCTGTTTCAAATTTTTTATAGAATTTTTATCAGAATTTTGCATATCATATTAAGTAGTTAATTATAAAAATATTATATATTAATTATCAATTGGGTTTTTGCTAAACGGAGCCTGGATACTTCATTTTATTAGTCCGATCACGTAAACCATAAAAAAATTTGATAATCTAATATCAATCTAAATACTCCCTGCATTTAATTCCACTTTATTTTTTGCGCTTCGCGTTACAAATTTTTGATAATTCAATCAATCGTTTCGAGCGAAACAGAGGATATCTCGATCGAGGGAGAAAATGGGGAAATCCCATATAGCCCGATATATCTGACAAGTCGCACTATATGTCAACCCAAGATGTATCTCCTTCTCCAGGACTTCGAAAAGGTACTTTTGGAACGCCAATAGGCATGAAATGAAAAAAAAAAGAGAATGAAGTTCTCTATTTCACTTTGATGTGGAAACGTAAGATTGGGGTTTCGGTTTTTAATACTATTATCCTTTTTTCCTACTTTATTAATCATATTTCAATTAATTATATTTAATACATAAGTTGAATAAGCTTAAATAAAATATAAAATAAAAGTAAAGTAAGAGAGAATTAATAAAACTAAAGGAAATTTTTTACGAACGGGCTTCTGAATGATCAATAACAATAGCTATCTTGGTTCATATAAAATAGGATTCACCCCCATTGCGTATTGGTACTTATCGGATATAGAATAGATCCGCTTCCCTTTTTTCTATGAATTGAATTGTTCCATTATTACTAACAGAATAGAACAAATATTAATCCTTTCTCCGAAAAAAATTACCTAAAAAGGGGGGGTACGTAGCATAGTTTTTTCCAATGCAATAAAGTTACATAGTGTCTATTTTTCGTTGATAAAGGGGTATTTCCATGGGTTTGCCTTGGTATCGTGTTCATACTGTTGTATTGAATGATCCCGGTCGTTTACTTTCTGTTCATATAATGCATACTGCTCTAGTTGCTGGTTGGGCCGGCTCGATGGCTCTATATGAATTAGCAGTTTTTGATCCCTCCGACCCCGTTCTTGATCCAATGTGGAGACAAGGTATGTTCGTTATACCTTTCATGACTCGTTTAGGAATAACCAATTCGTGGGGCGGTTGGAATATTACAGGAGGGACTATAACGAATCCGGGTCTTTGGAGTTACGAAGGGGTAGCCGGAGCACATATCGTGTTTTCTGGCTTGTGCTTCTTGGCAGCTATTTGGCATTGGGTATATTGGGATCTAGAAATTTTTTGTGATGAACGTACAGGAAAACCTTCTTTGGATTTACCCAAGATTTTTGGAATTCATTTATTTCTTTCAGGAGTGGCTTGCTTCGGTTTTGGCGCATTTCATGTAACAGGATTATATGGTCCTGGAATATGGGTATCCGACCCTTATGGACTAACCGGAAAGGTCCAACCCGTAAACCCGGCGTGGGGCGTGGAGGGTTTTGACCCTTTTGTTCCGGGAGGAATAGCCTCTCATCATATTGCAGCAGGGACGTTGGGTATATTAGCGGGCCTATTCCATCTTAGTGTTCGTCCGCCTCAACGTCTATATAAAGGATTACGTATGGGCAATATTGAAACCGTCCTTTCCAGTAGTATTGCTGCTGTCTTTTTTGCAGCTTTTATTGTTGCTGGAACTATGTGGTATGGTTCTGCAACTACTCCCATCGAATTATTTGGTCCTACTCGTTATCAATGGGATCAGGGATACTTTCAACAAGAAATATATCGACGAGTTAGTGCTGGACTGGCTGAAAATCAAAGTTTATCAGAAGCTTGGGCTAAAATTCCTGAAAAATTAGCTTTTTATGATTATATTGGTAATAATCCAGCAAAAGGGGGGTTATTCCGAGCGGGTTCAATGGACAATGGGGATGGAATAGCTGTTGGATGGTTAGGACACCCCGTCTTTAGAAATAAAGAAGGGCGTGAACTTTTTGTACGCCGTATGCCTACTTTTTTTGAAACATTTCCGGTTGTTTTGGTAGACGGAGACGGAATTGTTAGAGCCGACGTCCCATTTAGAAGGGCAGAATCAAAATATAGTGTCGAACAAGTAGGTGTAACTGTTGAGTTTTATGGTGGTGAGCTCAACGGAGTGAGTTATAGTGATCCCGCAACTGTGAAAAAATATGCTAGACGGGCTCAATTGGGTGAGATTTTTGAATTAGATCGTGCGACTTTGAAATCCGATGGTGTTTTTCGTAGCAGCCCAAGAGGTTGGTTTACGTTTGGACATGCTTCATTTGCTCTACTTTTCTTCTTTGGACACATTTGGCATGGTTCTAGAACCCTCTTCAGAGATGTTTTTGCTGGTATTGATCCAGATTTGGATGCTCAAGTGGAATTTGGGGCATTCCAAAAACTTGGAGATCCAACTACAAAACGACAAGCAGTCTGATGCAACATTGCTTTTTTTCTTCTAGTTTCTGTTTGCGATTTTATTTAATAGGTAGGGTACTGTAGGAATCTTTATTTAAATCGCTGCCGTTTCTTTGACTCTTTTTCTAGAGGGATACTCCCAAGTAAAAAAAACAGGTATGAAAGCTATAATTGTAAACCACGATCAAATTTATGGAAGCATTGGTTTATACATTTCTCTTAGTATCCACTTTAGGAATAATTTTTTTCGCTATTTTTTTTCGGGAACCACCTAAAATTTCAACTAAAAAATGAAATAATTTTTCATTATCTTCATTGACGTAATCAGCCTCCAAATATTTGGAGGCTGATTACGTCAACTAGTCCCCGTGTTCCTCGAATGGATCTCTTAGTTGTTGAGAGGGTTGCCCAAAGGCAGTATATAGAGCATACCCAGTAAAACTTACAAGTAACCCAGATATAAAGATGGCGACTAGGGTTGCTGTTTCCATTATTATAGAATTGAAAGACCACACTGGATCTATGCTAAGATCATTTATTTACAACGGAATGGTATACAAAGTCAACAGATCGTAATGAATACAAAATAAGATTTATGGCTACACAAACTGTTGAGGATAGTTCTAGATCTGGTCCAAGAAGCACTACTGTAGGGAAGTTATTGAAACCATTGAATTCCGAATATGGTAAAGTAGCTCCTGGATGGGGAACGACCCCTTTGATGGGTGTTGCAATGGCTCTATTTGCAGTATTCCTATCTATTATTTTGGAGATTTATAATTCTTCTGTTCTACTGGATGGAATTTCAGTTAATTAGACTGAGAAGAATCTTGCAGTTCTCGCTTTTAGCTCGATACAAAAAAGTAAAGTATGTAGGTCTAACAATTTTAGCCTATTAGCCTTTGGTAGTTCGACCGCGAAATTATTTTCTGCATTGTATATTTCCGGAATATGAGTGTGTGACTTGTTAGAATTGACCCTACGGATAGTACAGAGAATGGGGTCTGTCATCTTTATCAAGATGGTTTTACTTCGTCGGATATTCATTCGAGTATCTGGAGCACGAAATAGATCAAATAGATCACAAAGTATTCGAACTATGATTCATACTTAATACTCAGACCTCGTAGCCGGACTTCTTTCCGTTCTATCTTATAAACTTTAATAAATCAAAATAGTTTTCTGCTTTTAAACTCTTATTTGGATCAAAGGACAAACGCTTCTTTGTATTTTATGTTTTTAGTCATTATAGCTTTTTTTTGATTGAATAAGTGATGATCCAATGGTTCTCACTCAGTGAACTTTGGACTTTGAAGGTTTCATTGAATTATCGTGGTTCTCGTATGAATCTGAGGTTTCAATTGATTAGTTAAGTAGGGTCTTAACAAGAGAATTCCTATCAATAATAAAGAAAACAAGAAGAAATCCCTATCCCCGTTCCATACAAATACCAAATAAAAAAAGATAATAAAGATAGGTAATCTAGAAGATTCAAGAGGCCTGTAACGATCAACACAACATAAAGACGAATGAGCTTACTTGATTTTTTGGCATTTAACCACAAAGACGAGCTTTCGCATTTTGACTCTTTCATATCTTTAAATAATATTGAATGAGAGACAAGTTTAAAACTTTATATTCCATATCTGTTTCAATAAGTATTTGGGTCTTTTTTTGTTTGAGCTGTACGAGATGAAATTCTCATATACAGTTCTTGGAGGGGGAGTAACCTTGGTTTACCTATCTCAATAAAGTTTATGATTGGTTCGAAGAACGTCTTGAGATTCAGGCGATTGCAGATGATATAACTAGTAAATATGTTCCTCCACATGTCAACATATTTTATTGTCTAGGTGGAATTACCCTTACTTGTTTTTTAGTACAAGTAGCTACGGGATTTGCTATGACTTTTTATTACCGTCCAACCGTTACTGAAGCTTTTGCTTCTGTTCAATATATAATGACTGAAGCTAACTTTGGTTGGTTAATCCGATCAGTTCATAGATGGTCGGCAAGTATGATGGTCCTAATGATGATCCTGCACGTATTTCGTGTATACCTCACCGGTGGTTTTAAAAAACCTCGCGAATTAACTTGGGTTACTGGTGTGGTTCTGGGTGTATTGACCGCATCTTTTGGTGTAACAGGTTATTCTTTACCTTGGGATCAAATTGGTTATTGGGCAGTCAAAATTGTAACAGGTGTACCTGACGCTATTCCGGTAATAGGATCACCTCTTGTAGAATTATTACGCGGAAGTGCTAGTGTTGGACAATCCACTTTGACTCGTTTTTATAGTTTACACACTTTTGTATTACCTCTTCTTACGGCCGTCTTTATGTTAATGCATTTCCTAATGATACGTAAGCAAGGTATTTCTGGTCCCTTATAAATAATATAGAATATAGATTATAGATATTTGTACTTACTTATTACTTGGTGAAGGAACGATAGTATTTTATTGCTATAAATATGGATTATTAAAAAAATAAGACATGTATTTGGATATTTCCCTTCAACTCCACAATATTTTATTATTTTTTTGACATAAAAGGTTGAAGGGAATTCTATGAAGAGATAATGGATTATGGGAGTGTGTGACTTGAACTATTGATCGGGCCGTGCAGAAATATGACTTTATCTGCTACATTGGAATTCCCAACCAAATGTGTCTTTGTTCCAACCACTGTGTAAGCCCCATACAGGGGATAGGCTGGTTCACTTGAAGAGAATCTTTTCTATGATCATACCCGACGCTGTCGTGGATGAGTGGGCTCCGTAAAATCCAGTAGATTAAGGGATGGAACATAATCCTGATTATGTTTTTAGTTATTTTGGACTAAAAAAAAATAATTAATAGTATGTAAATGCATTCATTTTCTCTGCATCAACACGATTTATAATACTATCGGAGTGAATACAGGATCTAATGAAGAGTAGAGGGTAGACTCCATTAGTAACAAGTAAATCCTTTGTATTTGAAAAATCTCGATATAATTTTTGAGATTAAGGACGAATTGATAAGGTATGAGACGACCCAGAAAGCACTTAATCATGATCAACTTTTTAAGCTTACGTGGGTGTTGAGCATTTACCTGTAAGAATGGAATTTCTGGAATCTTTAGTTGCAATAACTTTGGAATCGGATAATTCTTTTTTTACATATTAAATACTTGTGGATAACATATATATTTTTTGTATGTATTCATTTAGTTTGATTAATTCTTGCTCGAGCCGGATGATAAAAAATTATCATGTCCGGTTCCCTCGGGGGATGGATCCATAAGAATTCACCTATCCCAATAACAAAAAAACCAGATTTGAATGATCCTGTATTACGAGCTAAATTAGCTAAAGGTATGGGTCACAATTATTACGGGGAACCCGCATGGCCCAACGACCTTTTATATATTTTTCCAGTAGTCATTCTTGGTACCATTGCCTGTAACGTAGGCTTAGCGGTTTTAGAACCATCAATGATTGGTGAACCTGCGGATCCTTTTGCAACTCCTTTAGAAATATTACCTGAATGGTATTTCTTTCCTGTATTTCAAATACTTCGTACAGTGCCTAACAAATTATTGGGTGTTCTTTTAATGGTTTCAGTACCAGCGGGATTATTAACCGTACCCTTTTTGGAAAATGTTAATAAGTTTCAAAATCCATTTCGTCGTCCAGTAGCGACAACCGTCTTTTTGATTGGCACCGTGGCGGCGCTGTGGTTAGGTATTGGAGCAACATTACCGATTGATAAATCTCTAACTTTAGGTCTTTTTTAATTAAATTTATTCAATTGTAAAATAAAAGACGTGGGTATCTAGGGAGTAATCATTTCCAAATGAATTCTCCCTAGATACATATCTAATTCATTTCATTAATTAATTAAAAAGGGTTCGACTGGAAAATAGAAATTACGTTGAAGGTTTAAAATCCATTTCAATTTCAAATTGATTTTTTAGTCAATTTTTTTTTGAAATGCTTTTTCTATTTTTTTTCTAGAATGTCTAATATCTTTTTTACATCTTCTACGTGAAAATGTTCAATTTTGATAAGGTCTTCTTGACTGTTATTCAAAAGGTCCAATAATGTATGTATATTGGACTTTTTGAGACAATTATAGATTCTGGGAGGCAATTCTAATTGGTCAATAAAAATATATTGAAAGGCTAGTTCTTTTGTTTTTTTTCTTAGGTTAACTAATCTATTATGAAAAGGAAAAAAGGGTAAAGTAACTTGATGTTGATTGTTCTCTAAATAGAACGTTTCTTCTTCTACATGTAGAAAAGGAATAAATAAATTAATCAAATTCCGGGAGGCTTCATGAAGTGCTTCTTTAGGAGTTAAACTTCCATTTGTCCATATTTCTAGAAAAAGAATCTCTTGTTTTTCATTCCCATTCCCATAAGAATGAATACTATGATTCGCGTTTTGAACAGGCATGAATACAGCATCGATAGGATAACTTCTGTCTTCAAAGTTATTTGACATTTTTAGACTATATCCGCGATTCCTCTCGATTTTTAATTCAATACACAAATCTATTGGTTCCGTTAAGGTAGCTATATGCTGTGTATTATCAATGATTTCCACAGAGGGCGGTAAAATTATGTCTCGAGCAGTTATATATCCAGGACCTTGGACACAAATCAGCGCGTTGCGCGTTCCATATAGATTACTTCTTAATACAATCTCGTTCAAATTCATTAAAATTTCATGTACTGATTCTTGAATACCTACTATGTTAGAATAGTCATGTGGTATGTTCTCAGATTTTGCACGTGTAATACATGTTCCTTCTATTTCGCCAAGTAAAGCTCTTCGCATCGCAATGCCTATTGTGTCGCCTTGACCTTTCATAAGTGGAGACAGAATAAAGCGTCCATAATAAAGACGTTTACTGTCTCTTCTTGATTCAACACACTTCCACTGTAGTGTCCGAGTAGATACTTTGACTTTCTCTCGAACCATAGTAATTTTATTTGATCAGATCATTGAATCGTTTATTTCTCTTGAAACCCTTTCATCCTTTAGTTAGTTCTATACACGTCTTTTTTTAGGGGGTCTACAACCATTATGTGGCATAGGGGTTACATCTCGTACGAAACTTAAAAGTATACCGCTTCTACGAATAGCTCGTAATGCTGCATCTCTTCCGAGTCCAGGGCCTTTTATCCTTACTTCAGCTCGTTGCATCCCTTGATCCACTACTGCTCGAATAGCATTTCCTGCTGCGGTTTGGGCAGCAAAAGGAGTTCCTCTTCTTGTACCCCGGAATCCACAAGTACCTGCGGAGGACCAAGAAATCACCCGACCCCGTACATCTGTAACGGTCACAATGGTATTGTTGAAACTTGCTTGAACATGAATAACTCCCTTTGGTATTCTACGTACATTTTTACGTGAACCACTACGTGTATTTTTACGTGAACCAATTCTTAATATAGGTTTTGCCATATTTTTTCATTTCACAAGAAATATATGGATATATCCATTTCATGTCAAAACAGACCTTTTTTTTTCCAGCTCTTTGGACGTGCCGTTTCCTTTACGTGAGTTCGTTTAGTAAGATTATCCTTGTCTTTGTTTATGCCTCGGGTTGGAACAAATTACTATAATTCGTCCCCTCCTGCGGATTAGTCGACACTTTTCACAAATTTTACGAACGGAAGCCCTTATTTTCATAGTTGTTATTCCTTAATTCTGTGAATATATTTATTGGTGGACGAAAAAAAGGTTTCTTGATATTTTTGAATCTTGAATTGTATCTTCGTGAAAGGAATGGTTGAAATTAAAAAAAACCACTTACTCATTTGAATCCTTGTTATGGAGTCTAGAAAATGGCTGTCCCCTGATTAATTTATTTATATCTAAGAACTTACTCAAAATTTTACTTTTTTATCCTATTTTTATCCTATAGGTATACCTAAAATATGTCGAATCCTTTCAGAAGCATGAAAAAAAATCTTTAGTATCTAAACAAAATCGAAACATGCCGTTCTGAAGTTATTCAGAAAGAAAACTTTCATTAATTCATTTTTTCTTTAATTTCATTCGAAGTAAAACATCCGAAACTTTTTTGAACAGGGTTTTTATTACGCAACCCCCCCCCCTTTTTTTCACAAATCGTAAATTCCAGATATCTAATTTTTATATTAGAAGGATTACCATATATAACACAAAATTTCTCCGCCGATTCTTTTTAGTCGAGCTTCTCGGTCTGTCATTATACCTTGAGAAGTCGAAAGGATTACAATCCCTATTCCGCCTAAAATTCGTGGAATTCGTTGAGAGTTAGAATAGATTCGTAGACCCGGTCGACTTATTCTCTTTAAATTTAAAATCGTTTTATAAGATTCTTTCTTATTTCGTCTGTGTCTTAGGGTTAAAATCAAAAAATATTGGTTGCTTTCGCGATGTTTCCTCACGTTTTCGATAAAACCCTCTCGTAAAAGGATTTTAACTATGCTTTCGGTGATGTTAGTCGATCCTATCCGAACCGTACCTTTTCTATTCATGTCAGCATTTCGTATAGAGGTTATTATATCAGCAATAGTGTCTTTACCCATGATAAGTTAAAATTCCTTCTTGTTCTATAATTTTGATATAATCAACATGTTCTTTTTCTTTTATTTATATATAGATATAGACGAATTATATATTAATATATGAATTAAATTCTTAATATTTTATTATTAAGGGTATATGCGTGATACACAATCGATTAATTAATTTTATTTCAATACCAGTTTTTTAATCCTATACTAAACTATTGATATTTAGATCTTATAATACCTCAGGAGCTAATGAAACTATTTTAGTAAAGTTTAATTGTCTCAATTCCCGTGGGATCGCCCCAAAAACTCGAGTTCCTTTTGGATTTCCTTCTTGATCAATGACAACTGCGGCATTGTCATCATATCGTATTATCGTCCCATTGTTACGTTTGAGTTCTTTACAAGTACGTACAATTACAGCTCTAATCACTTCTGATCTTTCTAGAGGAGTATTTGGTATTGCTTCTTTGATTACAGCAACAATAACGTCACCAATATGAGCATATCGGCGATTACTAGCTCCTATTATTCGAATACACATCAATTCTCGAGCCCCGCTGTTGTCTGCTACATTCAAATAGGTTTGTGGTTGAATCATATCATTTTTTTTGTATCTCTTCTTTTAATGCAAAGGACGAAGTAAAAAAATATTGTTTGTCAAAAAAAAAGAAAACTTATAATCTTTTTATCCTTAAATGTTATTTAGCTTTTTCATTCTATACTCCTATTCAGAAATAATGAATTGGGTTTTTATAGGCATTTTTGATGCCGCTATTGAAATAGCTTTTCTGGCTATATTTTCGGGTACACCGCCCATTTCATAAAGGATTTTACCTGGTTTAACCACAGCTACCCAATACTCGGGGGATCCTTTCCCAGAACCCATACGCGTTTCCGCAGGTCTTACTGTAACTGGTTTATCTGGAAATATACGTACCCAAATTTTTCCACCGCGTCGTACATTTCGTGTCATTGCTCGTCGCCCTGCTTCTATTTGTCTAGATGTGATCCAAGCGGGTTCAAGTGTTTGAAGAGCATATCTGCCAAAACAAATACGATTCCCACGAGAAGATATTCCTTTTAGTCTTCCTCGATGTTGTTTACGAAATCTGGTTCTTTTTGGGTTATAGTTGATGGGTTTTTTCTAAATTAGAAATTCCATCTCTACTACAGAACTGAACGTGAGAGTTTCTTCTCATCCAGCTCCTCGCGAATAAAAGGACTAAAAAAGTTTGTATTACGATATAGATGTAGTTAATGATTAATTCTATTAATCATGGTATTAAATTTCATCTGATTTCTTCTAAATTTGTGTATGTCTTTTTCGAAATGGAATCCAAGATGAATTCTATTTATTTAAAAATAACGTAATATCATCATCTTGAATGTCGTTTTTGTTAGAGTTAGAATATTCTAACAAATCCTTATTTTCTTTTATCTTTTTAAAAATTTTTTTTACTTGAAAAAAAA
>NC_029337.1:85000-90000 GCF_030686135.1 Camelina sativa
TCTGAGAGCTGTTTCCGGGATCCGAAAGAGAGTACTTGGGTTCTCCCAATAACTCAAAAGTGTATCATGCCTGAATCTAACTGGAGTTCGCGGTGGTGGAGGAACTGGATCGGAAAAAAGAGGGATTTTAGTTGTAAGATATCTAATGAAACCGTCGCTGGAATTGATATCTCATTTAAAGAGAAAGATATCAAATATCTGGAGTTTCTTTTTGTATATTATATGGATGATCCGATCCGCAAGGGCCATGATTGGGAATTGTTTGATCGTCTTTCTCCGAGTAAGAGGCGAAACATAATCAACTTGAATTCGGGACAGCTATTCGAAATCTTAGTGAAAGACTGGATTTGTTATCTCATGTTTGCTTTTCGTGAAAAAATACCAATTGAAGTGGAGGGTTTCTTCAAACAACAAGGAGCTGGGTCAACTATTCAATCAAATAATATTGAGCATGTTTCCCATCTCTTCTCGAGAAACAAGTGGGCTATTTCTTTGCAAAATTGTGCTCAATTTCATATGTGGCAATTCCACCAAGATCTCTTCGTTAGTTGGGGGAAGAATCCGCACGAATCGGATTTTTTTAGGAAAATATCGAGAGAGAATTGGATTTGGTTAGACAATGTGTGGTTGGTAAACAAGGATAGATTTTTTAGCAAGGTACGAAACGTATCGTCAAATATTCAATATGATTCTACAAGATCTAGTTTCGTTCAAGTAACGGATTCTAGCCAATTGAACGGATCTTCTGATCAATTCATAGATCCTTTCGATTCCATTAGTAATGAGGATTCGGAATATCACACATTGATCAATCAAAGAGAGATTCAACAACTAAAAGAAAGATCGATTCTTTTGGATCCTTCCTTTATTCAAACGGAAGGAAGAGAGATAGAATCAGACCGATTCCCTAAATACCTTTCTGGCTATTCCTCAATGCCCCGGCTATTCACGGAACGTGAGAAGCGGATGAATAATCATCTGCTTCCGGAAGAAAGCGAAGAATTTCTTGGGAATCCTACAAGAGCCATTCGTTCTTTTTTCTCTGACAGATGGTCAGAACTTCATCTGGGTTCGAATCCTACTGAGAGGTCCACTAGGGATCAGAAATTGTTGAAGAAAGAACAAGATGTTTCTTTTGTCCCTTCCAGGCGATCGGAAAATAAAGAAATAGTTAATATATTCAAGATAATTACGTATTTACAAAATACCGTCTCAATTCATCCTATTTCATCAGATCTGGGATGTGATATGGTTCCGAAGGATGAACTGGATATGGACAGTTCCAATAAGATTTCATTCTTGAACAAAAATCCATTTTTTGATTTATTTCATCTATTCCATGAACGGAAGAGGGGGGGATACACGTTACGCCACGAGTCAGAAGAGAGATTTCAAGAAATGGCAGATCTATTCACTCTATCAATAACCGAGCCGGATCTGGTGTATCATAAGGGATTTGCCTTTTCTATTGATTCCTACGGATTGGATCAAAGACAATTCTTGAAGGAGGTTTTCAACTTCAGGGATGAATCGAAAAAGAAATCTTTATTGGTTCTACCTCCTATTTTTTATGAAGAAAATGAATCTTTTTATCGAAGGATCAGAAAAAATTGGGTCCGGATCTCCTGCGGGAATTATTTGGAAGATCCAAAAAGAGTGGTATTTGCTAGCAACAACATAATGGAGGCAGTCAATCAATATAGATTGATCCGAAATATGATTCAAATCCAATTCCAATATAGTCCCTATGGGTACATAAGAAATGTATTGAATCGATTCTTTTTAATGAAGAGACCTGATCGCAACTTCGAATATGGAATTCAAAGGGATCTGATAGGAAATGATACTCTGAATCATAGAACTATAATGAAAGATACGATCAACCAACATTTATCGAATTTGAAAAAGAGTCAGAAGAAATGGTTCGATCCTCTTATTTTTCTTTCTCAAACCGAGAGATCCATAAATCGGGATCCTAATGCATATAGATACAAATGGTCCAATGGGAGCAAGAATTTCCAGGAGCATTTGGAACATTTCGTTTCTGAGCGGAAGAGCCGTTTTCAAGTAGTGTTCGATCAATTATGTATTAATCAATATTCGATTGATTGGTCTGAGGTTATTGATAAAAAAGATTTGTCTAAGTCACTTCGTTTCTTTTTGTCTAAGTTACTTCGTTTCTTTTTGTCCAAGTTACTTCTTTTTTTGTCCAAGTTACTTCTCTTTTTGTCTAACTCACTTCCTTTTTTCTTTGTGAGTTTCGAGAATATCCCCATTCATAGGTCTGAGATCCACATCTATGAATTGAAAGGTCCGAACGATCAACTCTGCAATCAGTTGTTAGAATCAATAGGTCTTCAAATCGTTCATTTGAAAAAATTGAAACCCTTTTTATTGGATGATCATAATACTTCTCAAAAATCGAAATTCTTGATCAATGGAGGAACAATATCACCATTTTTGTTCAATAAAATACCAAAGTGGATGATTGACTCATTCCATACTAGAAAGAATCGCAGGAAATCTTTTGATAACACGGATTCCTATTTCTCAATCGTATCCCACGATCAAGACAATTGGCTGAATCCCGTGAAACCATTTCAGAGAAGTTCATTGATATCTTCTTTTTCTAAAGCAAATCGACTTCGATTCTTGAATAATCCACATCACTTCTGCTTCTATTGTAACAAAAGATTCCCTTTTTATGTGGAAAAGGCCCGTCTCAATAATTCTGATTTTACGTATGGACAATTCCTCACTATCTTGTTCATTCACAACAAAATATTTTCTTCGTGCGGTGGTAAAAAAAAACATGCTTTTTTGGAGAGAGATACTATTTCACCTTCGTCAATCGAGTCACAGGTATCTAACATATTCATATCTAACGATTTTCCACAAAGTGGTGACGAAAGGTATAACTTGTACAAATCTTTCCATTTTCCAATTCGATCCGATCCATTAGTTCGTAGAGCTATTTACTCGATTGCAGACATTTCTGGAACACCTCTAATAGAGGGACAAAGAGTCAATTTTGAAAGAACGTATTGTCAAACTCTTTCAGATATGAATCTATCCGATTCAGAAGAGAAGAGCTTGCATCAGTATCTCAATTTCAATTCAAACATGGGTTTGATTCACACTCCATGTTCTGAGAAATATTTACAGAGGAAAAAACGGAGTCTTTGCCTAAAAAAATGCGTTGACAAAGGGCAGATGGATAGAACCTTTCAACGAGATAGTGCTTTTTCAACTCTCTCAAAATGGAATCTATTCCAAACATATATGCCATGGTTCTTTACTTCGACAGGGTACAAATATCTAAATTTGATATTTTTAGATACTTTTTCAGACCTATTGCGGATACTAAGTAGCAGTCAAAAATTTGTATCCATTTTTCATGATATTATGCATGGATTAGATATATCATGGCGAATTCTTCAGAAAAAATTGTGTCTTCCACAAAGGAATCTGATAAGTGAGATTTCGAGTAAGTCTTTACATAATCTTCTTCTGTCCGAAGAAATGATTCATCGAAATAATGAGTCATCATTGATATCGACACATCTGAGATCGCCAAATGTTCGTGAGGTCCTCTATTCAATCCTTTTCCTTCTTCTTGTTGCTGGATATATCGTTCGTACACATCTTCTCTTTGTTTCCCGAGCCTATAGTGAGTTACAGACAGAGTTCGAAAAGATCAAATCTTTGATGATTCCATCATACATGATTGAGTTGCGAAAACTTCTGGATAGGTATCCTACATCTGAACTGAATTCTTTCTGGTTAAAGAATCTTTTTCTAGTTGCTCTGGAACAATTAGGAGATTGTCTAGAAGAAATACGGGGTTCTGGTGGCAACATGCTATGGGGTGGTGATCCCGCTTATGGGGTCAAATCAATACGTTCTAAGAAGAAAGATTTGAAAAAAAATTTCATCGATATCATCGATCTCATAAGTATCATACCAAATCCCATCAATCGAATCACTTTTTCGAGAAATACGAGACATCTAAGTCATACAAGTAAAGAGATCTATTCATTGATAAGAAAAAGAAAAAACGTGAGCGGTGATTGGATTGATGATAAAATAGAATCCTGGGTCGCGAACAGTGATTCGATTGATGATAAAGAAAGAGAATTCTTGGTTCAGTTCTCCACCTTAAGGGCAGAAAAAAGGATTGATCAAATTCTATTGAGTCTGACTCATAGTGATCATTTATCAAAGAATGACTCTGGTTATCAAATGATTGAACAACCGGGAACAATTTACTTACGATACTTAGTTGACATTCATAAAAAGTATCTAATGAATTATGAGTTCAATACATCCTGTTTAGCAGAAAGACGGATATTCCTTGCTCATTATCAGACAATCACTTATTCACAAACTTCGTGTGGGGCTAATAGTTTTCATTTCCCGTCTCATGGAAAACCCTTTTCGCTCCGCTTAGCCCTATCCCCCTCTAGGAGTATTTTAGTGATAGGTTCTATAGGAACTGGACGATCCTATTTGGTCAAATACCTAGCGACAAACTCCTATGTTCCTTTCATTACAGTATTTCTGAACAAGTTCCTGGATAACAAGCCGAAAGGTTTTTTTATTGATGATATCGATATTGATGATAGTGACGATATTGATGCTAGTAACGATATTGATCGTGAACTTGATACGGAGCGGGAGCTTCTAACTATGATGAATGCGCTAACTATGGATATGATGTCGGAAATAGACCGATTTTATATCACCCTTCAATTCGAATTAGCAAAAGCAATGTCTCCTTGCATAATATGGATTCCAAACATTCATGATCTTGATGTGAATGAGTCGAGTTACTTAGCCCTCGGTCTATTGGTGAACTCGCTCTCCAGGGATTGTGAAAGATGTTCCACTAGAAATATTCTTGTTATTGCTTCGACTCATATTCCCCAAAAAGTGGATCCCGCTCTAATAGCCCCGAATAAATTAAATACATGCATTAAAATACGAAGGCTTCTTATTCC
>NC_029337.1:110000-125000 GCF_030686135.1 Camelina sativa
GAGCAAGAGCTAACGTGGCCCCTAAGAGTACTGTTATTATACCTATCAAAGATATTATATACATTATAGAAGGGATAACTATAAAAAGAGGAAGAAGCCGAGCTACAAGAAAAATCCCCGCCGCTACCATAGTAGCAGCATGTATAAGAGCCGAAATGGGAGTAGGGCCCTCCATGGCATCAGGTAACCATACATGAAGAGGAAATTGTGCGGATTTAGCAATAGGACCTACAAATAATAGAAATGCACACAAAGTAAGGAATAAGAGATTTACTCTATTATTTAAAATTAAATTATTGAATATTTCGAACAAATCCTGAAATTCAAAACTGCCAGTTATCCAATAAAGACCTAAAATTCCTAATAATAAACCAAAATCTCCTACACGATTAGTTACAAAAGCTTTTTGACAAGCATTCGCTGCAATAGGTCGTGTGAACCAAAAACCTATTAATAAATACGAACACATTCCAACTAATTCCCAAAAAAAATAAATTTGGATCAAATTAGAACTAGTAACTAATCCTAACATTGAAGTATTAAAAAAACCCATATAAGCAAAAAATCTCAGATATCCTTGATCATGCGACATATAATTGTCACTATAAATCAGAACCAAAATCCCAACAGTTGTAATTAATATTGACATAATAGAAGTAAGTGGATCGATAAAGTAACCGAACTCAAAAGAAAATTCATTATTTATGGTCCAAGACCATACATTTTGATGAATGCAACTTAGAAAAATTTGTTGAATAGATAGATAGAATGAAAAGATCATAACTATACTTAACAAAAAAATACTAAGAAAAGTCCAGATGCGGCGAAGGTTTTTTGTTGCTGTCGGAAAAAGTAGAAGTCCAACTCCTAGTAAAATAGGTACTGGAAGTGGAATGAAAGGGATGATCCATGAATATTGATATGTATGTTCCATAAAATAAAAAACCCTTTTTATTTTATTATTAAATTTATTATTTCTTATTCACTGGTTTGTATATATATATTTTTTTTTTTTCAAAGGGGACAATAAAAAAAGTACGCAATTTTAAACCTAAATAGAAATGTTTTCCAATAATCCTTCATAAATCTTTGAAAAGAAATATATATTCAAATAAAAAAAATTAGAAGTGATTAAAAATATTACTATGTTACTGTAAAAAAAATTATTTGTCTTTTTTTTTTTATTACTACTAAATAAATAAATATAAATAAATAAAATTTTATTGTTATTTTATGCAGATACAGAAAAAGTGAATTCTAATTCCGTATTACAATAATTTATATACATATATTAAGAATAGAACAAAGATTTACACGATAAAAAATACTTAATATTAATTATATAAAAAAAACTTTACCTAAAACAAAGTTATTTGAGTTTGATTTTTTAGGATTGTTAAGGAATGGATTTGCATCATGGAATTTAGTGATTGTCTTCCAGTACACTAAGCGAGCTTTTTTTTTTTACATATGATGTGAAGAAATCTTATAATTTTTTTGATAATATAATATATTTTTTGATAATATAATATATCAGTATAGATTACTTAAATGAGTTTTCTCGTACGGATTTCAAACGTTAAAAAAAAGTAAAAAAAAAAACAGTTGGATTTGAAACTTTTGAATGTCTTTTTTGTTTTGAAAATAATATATAATAAAAAAAAAATAACTCGATATGGAGTACGAAAGAATAGAATAATAAATGTCTTTGACATCCAATTAGACCACTGAAAATTTTTTTTTCATTTTTGAATGGCAGTTCCAAAAAAACGTACTTCTATCTCGAAAAAGCGTATTCGTAAAAAAATTTGGAAAAGGAAGGGATATTGGACAGCGTTGAAAGCTTTTTCGTTAGGGAAATCACTTTCTACAGGTAATTCAAAAAGTTTTTTTGTACAGCAAAATAAATAAAAAAACTATAATAATTAGAATTAGCCTAACTAAAAAAAAAACCAATTTTTGAAAATACATATAAAAAAAATAGGAACCAAAAGAAAAAAAAAGGTTCACATTTTTTTTAGAAGGGGGATTCGTATTTTCCCCACCACTATCTTGATACAATAAAAAAAAAAGATCTTTTATTTCCTCTTAATGAGGAAATAAAAGATCTTTAAATTAATTACTTTAAGTGATCAAAAAATCAAGTGATCAAAAAATCTTATGTTTGTACAATATAAAAAGATACATAAAAAATATTTTGAGAATTTTTTGATTTCTCTCGAGCAATTAGGAAAATCTAATTTTATTTAAAATGTCTAAAGGTTTTGAAGAAATTTTTATTTTTCGAAAAAGCATTTTGTTATCATATAAATGAAAAAAAATGATAAAGAGCATTTCGAATTTTGTCTTTGGGTTAAAGTTGAATTTAGTTATATTTTTCATTGTATTCTAGAAAAAATATAAAGGACAAAAGGTGAATTTAAATAATTTTAAATAACTCAGATAAAAAAAATATCTTAATTGAATTAAAACCCGAATACCTATTTCAAAAAGTTTTAATTGATTAAATCCATTAAAACTTTTTGAATCAATTGGCTTCTTTATTTAAATTTGAATCTCGACGATTGAATCAAAACTTGTTAATATTGTTTTGAACAAGTTGCCGCTATGGTGAAATTGGTAGACACGCTGCTCTTAGGAAGCAGTGCTAGAGCATCTCGGTTCGAGTCCGAGTAGCGGCATAAGATCTTCTAAAAGAGATATTATAAGTTTTATAATCAAAATAATACCCGACTTTTTTTATAAAACCGGGTAAAACCTAGTATTAATTTATTAATTTATTAATTTTTAACAAATTTTTTATGATTTTTTCAATTTTAGAGCATATATTAACTCATATATCTTTTTCGGTCGTTTCAGTTGTACTGACAATTTATTTTTTAACTTTTTTAGTTAATTTAGATGAAATCATAGGATTTTTTGATTCATCAGATAAAGGAATCATAATTACGTTTTTTGGTATAACAGGATTATTATTCACTCGTTGGATTTATTCCGGACATTTTCCATTAAGTAATTTATATGAATCATTAATTTTTCTTGCGTGGGCTTTTTCACTTATTCATATGGTTTCCTATTTTAATAAAAAACAACAAAATCACTTAAACGCAATAACTGCGCCAAGTGCTTTTTTTATTCAGGGTTTTGCTACTTCAGGTCTTTTAAACAAAATGCCTCAGTCTGCAATATTAGTACCAGCTCTCCAGTCCCAGTGGTTAATGATGCACGTAAGTATGATGATATTAGGCTATGGCGCTCTGTTATGCGGATCATTATTATCAATAGCTCTTCTAGTGATTACATTTCGCAAAGTCGGACCTACTTTTTCTTTTTGGAAAAAGAATATAAAAAAAAAATTTTTATTAAATGAATTTTTTTCTTTTGATGTACTTTACTACATAAATGAAAGAAATTCTATTTTACTACAACAAAACATTAATTTTAGTTTTTCTAGAAATTATTATAGGTATCAACTGATTCAACAATTAGATTTTTGGAGTTTTCGTATTATTAGTCTTGGATTTATCTTTTTAACCGTCGGCATTCTTTCAGGAGCTGTCTGGGCTAATGAGACATGGGGTTCATATTGGAACTGGGACCCAAAAGAAACTTGGGCATTTATTACTTGGACTGTATTCGCAATTTATTTACATATTAAAACGAATAGGAATGGTAGGGGTATAAATTCTGCCCTTGTGGCTTCGATAGGTTTTCTTTTAATTTGGATATGCTATTTTGGCGTCAATCTTTTAGGAATAGGTTTACATAGTTATGGTTCCTTTACATCGAATTAAAGTACCAAACAAAAAGGAATCCAAATCTAAATAAAAAAATAGCATTTATATCTAACTCTAACTTCGTATAAGTTAAGAAATCTAATTTAGTTTTAGTAGTAAATTATCAAGAACCTTTTGAATCAAGTAGTACAATGATTCAAAAGGTTCTCACAATACAAAGACCAAAGACTTCTGATTACAATTCACTTTAATGCTTTTTTTAATTTCCTGAAAACTATCCATAAAAATAATTAGATAAAATGGATTCGACCTTGTCACTTGCTAATGAGAGCACAAAATCAGGATAAATCCCAATACCAATTATGGGCAGAAGAATAGAGATTGAAAGAAATAACTCTCGGGGTCCAGAATCAAAAAAAGAAAAGTTTTTGACATTAATTAACTTGTATCCATAGAACATTTGGCGTGACATAGATAATAAATATATAGGAGTTAATATAATCCCAATTGCCATTACAAAAATAATTAAAATTTTGGAAATTAAGAAATATTTTTGGCTGGTAATTATTCCAAAAAAAACAATTAATTCTGCAATAAAACCACTCATGCCCGGCAATGCAAGGGAAGCCATCGATAAGATAGTGAACATTGTAAATATTTTTGGAATGGAGATAGCCATTCCACCCATTTGATCAAGATAAACAAGCCTAATTCTATCATAACTCGTTCCTGCCAAGAAAAAAAGTGCAGCGCCAATAAACCCATGAGAAATTATTTGTAAAATAGCTCCATTAAGTCCAGGATCCGTGATAGAACTAATACCTATAATTATAAAACCCATATGAGATACAGAAGAATAGGCTATTCTCTTTTTTAAATTACGTTGACCAAGAGATGTTGAAGCTGCATAAATTATTTGGATTGTACCGACTACCATCAACCAAGGAGAAAACATAGAATGAGCATGGGGTAATAATTCCATATTGATTCGAACCAACCCATATGCTCCCATTTTTAATAAGATTCCAGCGAGAAGCATACAGGTACTGTAATGTGCCTCGCCGTGGGTGTCAGGTAACCAAGTATGTAAAGGGATAATCGGTGATTTGACGGCAAAAGCAATAAGAAATCCAATATAAAATAGTATTTCGAGTGTAACAGGATAGGATTGATTAGCTAAAAGTTCTAAATTTAATGTTGGTTCGTTCGAACCATATAAACTTATACCTAAAACTCCTATTAATAAAAAAATAGAACTTCCTGCCGTGTACAAAATAAATTTTGTAGCTGAATAGAGACGTTTCTTTCCACCCCACATGGATAAAAGTAGATAAACGGGAATTAATTCTAATTCCCACATGATGAAAAAAAGTAGAAGATCCCGAGAAGAAAATGATCCTATTTGACCGCTGTACATTGCTAACATCAGGAAATGAAATAATCGGGAATCCCGAGTAACTGGAAAAGCCGCTAAAGTGGCTAAAGTAGTAATAAATCCCGTCAGTAAAATCGTTCCTATAGAAAGTCCATCTATTCCCATTCTCCAGTAAAAATCAAAAAAATTGATCCATTTATAATCTTCGGACAGTTGAATTAATGGATCGTCCATTTTAAAATTATAACAAAAAGCATAGGTCGTTAGAAGAAGTTCTAAGATACAAATGCATATAGTATACCATTTATTGACTTTATTTCCCCTATGCGGGAGAAATAACATTAATGAACCAGCAGATATTGGAAAAACAACAATTATTGTTAACCAAGGAAAATCATTCGTGGTAAAGACAAGATACACCAGGTCCAAAGAACGCGTACTCAAAAAAAATATATAAATAAAAAATATAATTTAACTTTTTTGAGTACGAGTACTTGTCAATAAAAAAAAAAATGTATTCCAAATTTATTCAAATGAGGTTTTCGGTAACGTATCAATAAGCTAGACCCATACTTCGAGTTGTTTCATGCCATAAATAAACTCGAACGCTCAAAAAATCCGTTGGACAGGCGGATTCACATCTCTTACAACCAACACAGTCCTCGGTTCTTGGAGCGGAAGCTATTTGCTTAGCTTTACATCCATCCCAAGGTATCATTTCTAATACGTCTGTAGGGCATGCTCGGACACATTGAGTACATCCTATACAGGTATCATAAATTTTTACTGAATGTGACATAGGATCGATAGTTTTTTGAATGTCATAAATTTTCAATCTAGTAAACTTCTAACTGAATGATATATTAAAATACTAGATGAAGCAATGATTTCCTTTAATAGAATTTTTGTAATGAATTCTGGCTCAATTGATAAAAAATGGGGCTAAAATACTTTGATTTCTTAAATTTTTACAAATATAATCTAGTAGGTCATAACCTATAATATATGAAAATTTCAATCTCTAATTTTTTTTATGTTACTTATTTAATAAGGTCGATTGGTTTATGCGAGTTGATTTTCTGTTACGATAAATTGACGAGACTATAGCTAATCCAATAGCTGCTTCAGCGGCTGCAATTGCTATAACAAAAATGCAGAAAATATCCCCTTTTAGTTGGGAATTATCAAAAAAATCAGAAAATGTTACGAAATTCATATTAACTGCATTGAGTATAAGTTCAAGACACATAAGAGCCCTAACCATATTTCGACTCGTGATCAATCCATAAAGACCAATCAAAAATAAATAGGCACTCAAAACAAGTACATGTTCGAGTATCATTCAGCAACTCCTTATCAATTTTGATTCATTTCAATATGAAAAATAATTCACCGGATTCCATCAACTAGAATATAACAAAAAAGTACGAATAAAAACAATATTAGGTAAAAATTTTTTTTAATATATATCAAATATAAAAATTGATTCTTAAAATATGAAATAGTATTCAATCAAATTTAATTTAATGAACGGAAAAAATCATAACATACACAAAGTTTTCTTTGGTCTTTACTAATTATTTTTTATTGACGAGCCACAGAAATTGCACCTATCAAAGCAACTAAAAGAATTATTGAAATGAGTTCAAATGGCAGAAAAAAATCTGTTGATAAATGAATTCCTATTTGTTGACTATTACTTATTAAATCTTGCTCTAGAATCTGGTTTAATTTTGTAGTCCAAATAACCCCGTACCATGACGTATCGAGAATAGTAGACATTAATAAAAAAAGAATAGTTGTACAAACCAACGAAGTAATCCCATTCCCAACGGTCCACAGATTGAAATCGGTGGAATATTCTGAATCATTCATGAACATCACAGCAAATATGATTAAAACATTTATGGCCCCCACATAAATAAGGAGTTGTGCAGCAGCTACAAAATGGGAATTTGATAGAATATACAATAAAGATATACAAACAAGAACAAATCCTAAGGAAAAGGCTGAAAATATTGGGTTGGGAAGTAATACCACTCCCAGACCTCCTACTAGAAGACCGGATCCCAGAAAAACTAAAAGAAAATCATGTATTGGTCCAGGCAAATCCATTATATTATTAAAATAAGAAAAAAATCGAAATCCTTTTCATGACCTTATTAATTTAACCAGGAAATTTTTTTTAATATGTTTTTAATAGAGTGAAATTAGAATCTAATGGATATGAATTGATGTAGATACAATTATTAGACAGTTTCTCTTTTTTATTCTAAAATGTATTTTCAAACTATCTATTTCAAGAAAGTAATTACGAATATATTATATTAAAAGAATGCGCCTTAATACTTAATATTAGTATATAAATATAATACAAGTTTTTAATTATATTCTTTATATAATTCAACAATTTTGAATTCATTTTTTAATCAAATTAAAGGGTTTACCCCATTTTTTGTTTGAGGTGAATTCAAAATTGTTCGAATAGTGTAATCGTCAATTACTGACATTGGTAAACGACCCAAAGCTATTTGATTATAATTCAATTCGTGACGATCATAAGTGGAAAATTCATATTCTTCAGTCATTGACAAACAATTTGTTGGACAATACTCAACACAATTACCACAAAATATACAAATTCCAAAATCAATACTGTAATTAAGCAATCGTTTTTTTCGAATATTAGTTTCCAATTTCCAATCAACAACAGGCAAATCTATAGGACATACTCGAACACATACTTCACAAGCAATGCATTTATCAAATTCAAAATGGATTCGACCGCGGAAACGTTCTGATGTTATTAATTTTTCATAGGGATATTGAATAGTTACAGGTAAACGATTTGTGTGGGATAAGGTAATCATGAAACCTTGACCAATATACCTTGCAGCTCGTAGGGTTTGTTGACCATAATTCATGAACCCGGTTATCATAGGAAGCATATTGTAATTATCTCTGAATAATTTTATCTTTGTTTCTTTCTCTTGTTTAAAAAAATAATGAATATATTGGATTCGTTTTCAATTTAGAGCGAAAAGAGTTGGAAAGAAGTTGTTAATAATAGATTACCAAGGGAAATAGGTAAAAGAAATTTCCATCCAAGATTTAATAGTTGATCCATTCTTAGCCTAGGTAAAGTCCATCTTGTTGCGATAGAAATGAACAAGAACAAATAAGTTTTAGCTAATGTAATAAAGATACCAATTGTTGTTCCAAAAATTTGATCCCTTTGAAATAGTTCCAGAATAGATATATACGGAATAGAAATATTCCAACCGCCTAAGTATAGAACTGTTACAAATAATGAGGAAATTAATAGATTTAGATAAGAAGCAACGTAAAATAAACCAAATTTGATACCTGAATATTCAGTTTGATAACCTGCTATTAATTCTTCTTCCGCTTCTGGTAAATCAAACGGTAACCTCTCGCATTCTGCTAGGGAAGAAATTAGAAAAATGATAAAACCTATAGGTTGACGCCACAAATTCCATCCCCAAAAACCATATTTTGATTGTGCCTCAACTATATCAACTGTACTTAAACTGTTAGATAATCCTAGTCGGCGATAACATTACTATTTTCACCGCTATTACAGAACCGTACATGAGGTCTTCGCCTCATACGGCTCCTCGGGGGCCGTAAATAAATCTAAGGACCAGATTATAGTCTCATTTAGATGGATATGATGTGTTCTAAAACGGATTAAATATATCTGGGGTCCCGAATTATACCAATGGAATTCTGTCTGCTCAAATTCTAAGAATCAAAAAAGCGCTTCGGAATTCATCTCATCCTTTACAAATTTGAATTTCTATTTATTGAGTAATAACTTAACTCTTTAATAAAATACTCCTTGTAAAAATAAAAAAAGGTATTTCAGCCCATCGTGGTTTTCGATTACGAAAAATAATTATACCTCCTAGTAGTTTATTATTCATAACAGAAATTCGATTTTATTTTCGAAATATATGAAAAAAATATCCTTGTTTCGTTCCTATTCTTCTTTCTTTTTTAGAAAAAAGTTGGTGGACTTATAAAAAATAAAGGATTATTTCGTTTCTGATAGTCATTACATTTGTCGGTGGATAGGAGCCTACTCTGAATCGGAATCTTGGGGAGTACTGTCTGATCATTTCTACTAATTTCAAGCCCCAATTAACCTTCTTTTTTTTATCTTATGTTATGCATAAATATCCTTTTCAATTTGGTTAATCTCTATTACAAATTCTTTGTGTATTTTGGTGTTTCTAACCATCCACTAACTTTTACCTAATTGCCGCTCACTTTGTAATATATGTATGTTAATCTATATAACTGATAGTGAAAACGTCGTCCGGTTAATATATTTAACCCGCTTCAAGCCAGGATGACTAATCAACCAACCTTGGGGTAAAGTGATTCTTACACTTATGTTTATTTTCGTTTAACCTTTGTACATAGGAAATGAGACTCAATTTTTCTTTTTACGGCAAATTTCTGAGCAGTTTTTTTTCACTCATATATAACTATCAAATTCCTTTTATTAATTCGAAAGATAAATATATCTATTCCGTTGTTTAACTTATTCGTCTAGAAGAAACGGAATAGTAAAAATAAAGAAACGGAATAGTAAAAATAAACGTTTATGTTTCAACGAATCGCACGTAGAGATATTGATAAAACACATAGAGTTAATGGTATTTCATAACTAATCGATTGGGCAGCAGCTCGCAGACCACCTAAAAAAGAATATTTATTATTTGATCCATATCCTGACATAAGAAGTCCAATAGGAGCAATACTTGAGATGGCAATCCATAAAAAAATACCGATATTGAGATCCGCTAAAACAAGGTGATTACTAAAGGGAATTACTGAGTAACTTAGTAAAATTGAGATAACTGCTATAGATGGTCCAATACTAAATAAAGGAGTATTTCCTCTAGATGGACGAAGATTTTCTTTGAAAAGTAGTTTTGTCCCATCGGCTAGAGCTTGAAGAATTCCCAACGGGCCTGCGTATTCAGGTCCAATACGTTGTTGTATCCCTGCAGATATTTCTCTTTCTAACCACACAATTACTAGTACACCTGTTATGATTCCCAATATAAGAGAAAATATAGGGACAAATATCCATATGAGTCCATAGACCTCTTTTAAAGATTCCAATTTAACAAAAGAATTTATAGTTTGGACTGTTGTTGCATAAATTATCATTTTAACGATCAACTTCTCCCATAATTATATCTATGCTACCGAGTATCGTCATAATATCAGCCAATTTCATTCTTTTAACTAGTTCAGGAAGAATTTGCAAATTAATAAAACCCGGTGGTCGGATTTTCCATCTCCAAGGAAAACCGCTTTGATCTCCTATGAGAAAAATTCCCAACTCCCCTTTTGGAGCTTCAACTCTTACATAAAGTTCTTGTTTCGATAATTCAAAAGTAGGAGAAGGTTTTTTACTAATGAATCGATATTCAAAATCATTCCATTCTGGATTCCTTTTTCTATCAAAGCCCCTGCTTTCTAAATTTTCATAGGGACCCCCTGGAAGTCCTTCCAGAGCCTGTTGAATAATTTTTATGGATTCTGTCATTTCGCTAAGTCGTACTAAATAACGAGCTAATGAATCTCCTTGTTTTTGCCACTGAATTTCCCATTCAAATTCATCGTAAGACTCATAACGATCAACTTTACGAAGATCCCATGGTATTCCGGATGCGCGTAGCATTGGTCCGGATAAACCCCAATTTATTGCTTCTTCCCCACCAACAATCCCAACCCCTTCAACCCGTTCTAAAAAAATAGGATTTCGTGTAATGAGTTTTTGATATTCAACAACCTCTGTTAAAAAATAATCACAAAAATCCAAGCATTTATCTATCCAACCATAAGGTAAATCGGCCGCTATTCCTCCAATACGAAAAAAATTATGCATCATTCTCATACCGGTGGCAGCTTCGAATAGATCATATACAAATTCTCGTTCTCTGAAAATATAGAAAAAGGGAGTCTGTGCACCAATATCTGCCATAAAAGGGCCGAGCCATAACAGATGAGAAGCTATACGACTCAATTCCAGCATAATTACTCTGATATAGCTGGCCCTTTTAGGAACTTGAATATTTCCCAATTGTTCTGGTCCATTTACTGTTATTGCTTCTGTAAACATAGTAGCTAAATAATCCCATCGCGTTACATAAGGTAAATATTGTATAATTGCTCGGTTTTCTGCAATTTTTTCCATTCCTCTGTGTAAATAACCTAATATGGGTTCACAGTCAACAACATCCTCACCATCTAGAGTAACAATTAAGCGAAGAACACCATGCATGGATGGGTGGTGAGGTCCCATATTGACTATCATAAGATCTTTTCCTGTAACTGGTCTCTTCATAAGTTTTTCCTTGATTCGTTCTGGCATGAATTAGATTGCTGAATAAAGAAGTTTTTCAAAAAATTGAAGATCTAAAAAATTCACTAATTCACAATTTTGGAATTTAACGAGTTTTTAATTCCCGAATATTCAACTGATTAATTAATTCTTTATAACGTACTCTATTTTTTTTTGACAAATAAGCCAGCAGTCGTTGACGTTTTCCCAGAATTTTTCGTAGACCCCTCTGAGATAAATAATCTTTTCTGTGCAATTCCAAATGTGCAGTAAGTCTTCGTATCTTATTAGTGAAACTAAATACTTGAAATTCAACGGATCCCCTGCTTTCTTCTTTTTGTTCTTCAAATGAAATGAATGTATTTTTTATCATAAAAAGAAATCCTTCCCCTTTTAATATGAATTGAAAGATATGAATTTTACTGATCAGTAATAATAATGGTAGTTTTTTTGTACAAGGATCTGAATTTAATTATCAACTTCTTAATTCTTCATTTTATCTTATAATTATAAAAAAATATAAATTTAGATCTCAAAAAGGAGGATTCTATTAATTTTTTTATGGATCCGCTCTAATTGGTATCTATGTGATTAATTAAATTAATCTCATGTATAAAGATGGAATTTAAAAAAATCCCTCCTAATTTGTGCATATAGTTGTTTTTAGATACCGTAACTTATTATATATAGTAAAAAGTCTCTATCATTAATGAATCGGAAATCGCGTATACATGCGTATTCTTATCATACTGAAACGATTTCCGTTAGTAGTATTAAACCAATAGCGATTCATACAAGCTAAATCTTCTAATCTAAAATTGGGCCAAAGAAAGGATTTTAAATTAATTAGGTTTTTTTTATCCTTATCAAGATCTTTCTTGTTATGCAAAACTGTGGTCAAGTTTTGAATATTCTTATTAAATCTTGAATTTCTATCCCTCGCAGTTTTTTTTTTTAAGTTGAAACAAATTAGAATTCGAAATTCTCTACGTCGTTTAGGGGATAGAATTTTTTCAGGGACAAAGAAATCATAATTAGTGTTTTTTCTATTTACAGTTTTGTTTTGATATTTTGTAATGGATTTTTCAATTTTTTTTTTATCAATATAGCTTTTTTTTTTGTATCTTTTACTTATTTTTTGTTTTTTTTTATGAACCAATGAAATACCTATGGTTCTGTATATAATAAGTTGTCCGTCGTTTTGTACAGACAAACGGACAGGTTCAATAATCAATATTCCTTTTTTCATTAATTTTGCAAAAGTGAAATTTTTCTCCATCATTAGAATGTCTAGGCGCATCTCTCCTCTTTCAATAGACGATATCGCTATTTCGTTTGGATTGTTTAGTCTAACCAAGAGACAGTATACTTTTACATTATTGAGAATTTTTTGATTAAAAAAACCATTCCATCGCAATTGAAAACGCGAATATCTTGTGAGAAATAAATCAAGTTCCGCTTCTGTATTGCTTTTATATTGTTTTTTATTTTTACGTTTTTTTATCGTTGATTCTGCAAAATTTTCTTCAATATTTTTTTCTTGGTTTAATAGAGCTGATTCGGGATTTCTTTTTTTTTCTTTATCTGATTCAAGCTCTAATTCACCGGCCGATTCTTTTTCTTCCTTATTCAGATTATAAACTCGCGGGGATTTTTTTTTATTTGATGGTATAAAACCTTTTTTCTTTCGAGTGATCTTTTTATTACGAGTGATCTTTTTATTAACATTTAAGTTTTCATTAAAATTTAAAAGAAGTAATTTGATTGGTATGACCCACGGTTTCATTTTATATGTACTAGAAAATAAGAAAAATTCCGGAAAGAAAAAAATTTCAAAATTTGTTATACGACGATTTAATATTTCTTCATTCATTCCCATCCAATCAAAAAAGTTTCTTTTTTGATTAGAAAGATCCGTCTTATTTTTTTTATCAATTTTTGGATAATTCTGAACTTTAGTATTAATATATTTTTTTTTACTCTTAGTATCAACCCAGGGCGCAATATTTACTTTTTTTGTAAACCCGAAGTTAAGAATTCTCCAATCCAAATATTTTCTATACCGAATTTTCCCCATACCCCGAATATTATATTTTTCTAAACAAGAAGAGACTAAACAATTATCTAAGGCAATCCCTATAGACATGTCAAAATTTTTTTCTGTAGAATGAATAGATTTATAGCAAAAAAGATTATATATATAATCTTTTTTTAAATTATGTTTTGGATTTAATAATGAGTCGGCCTCAAAAAACTTTTGTTTTTTGTAATTATCAAATTTCTTTTTTTCATATGAATCCTCTTTGGTTAAACTTGGGTTTAGAACTAGAGAATCTTTTTTTTTTTTCTTTTTCCAATTTTGGGTTACTAATCTAGCCCATGCAATCTGGGGTAAATTGTATTGATAATGACTTCGTAACCAGTTTTTCCATTGATTTACTTCGGAATTAAAAATGGTTTTATTTTTCAATTCATAATGAAAGATTCCTTGTTCTTGAAAAAAAATCTTTATTTTATTCTTAACAAAAAAGGATGTTATGCATATGTTATATTCAAGAACAGCCTTTAATTTAGAAAAGTTACTAACTTTTATTTGTGATAATTTGTAAAATACATATGCTTGTGATAAAGAGCATAAGTCATAACTCATCTTTTGTTTATTGGATATTAAATTTTTTATAGTCGAAATAAAATAAATAGTATTTTTTTTGTTTTCTCCATTTTCTTTATTCTTGTAAATATATTTATCAAGAATTGTTTTTGTTGATTCAAAAAAAAGTTGTGTAGTAATTCTTGGAATATTAATGATACCTAGAAAAATAGCTATAGATAGTTGTTCGATGCAAAATTTAAAAAAAAAAATGGATTTACGAATTAATCGGGTATTTTTTCTTTTGAATGTCTGCCAAATTTTTTTTGATGACTCAATTATTTTAGAATCATAACGCAGTTTGGTACAACTATTAGTTAAGTTTTGTTTTTCTTTGGAAATTTCTTCTATTTGATTTCTGATTGTCTTTATTCTATCAATCAAATTTTTTATTTTGTTTTCGCTAAGTGAAGCATTTGCCCACCCCGTGGATTTATTTTGAACAGATAGTTCATGAATCATCTGATTACTTATTATTGAATCTTTTTTAGTTTCATTTAATTCATATATTTCTCTCGGGCCAAATAATGAAATTAGATTTCGTTTTGAAAGGTCTTTTATCTTTTCTTTTATAAAAATAAAATTTTTGAGAATCCAATTTTTAATTTCTTTTGCGACTTTTAGGAAAATTGTTGCTCTTTCTTTGAAAATCCTTAAAACAACCAAAGACTTTGTTTTGAATTTTTTGATTCTTTTTTTTAATTCTTTAGAAATAGGTTCAAAAAAAGAAGTCTTTCTTTGGGCAGAACCAAACGGTAGTTCGGTTTCCATTCCCCAAACTGTTAAGAAACAAAAATCATTTTTTTCTCCTTTGTCTTTTGTTTTTTTTAGACGAGCCTTCTGAGATGCTTTA
>NC_029337.1:145000-150000 GCF_030686135.1 Camelina sativa
ATAAGTACATTTTGTGCAACAGCCCTTCCTATCTGATAGAAAAGGATCCCATGATCCTGAACCGATCTTACCTGGGATCGCAAATCCCAAGTTTGTCTATGAAGAGCAGATCTAATTGTATTAGTGTCTATAATTGATTTCTTCTGTGTAATACTAATTGATAGGGCCTCATTGGTAAGTGCTACAAGATCTCGTGCACTGGAACCCATGGTTATAGACTCGAATCCATTAGTATGGAACATTTTCTTTTCCAAGTGAAATCCCCTAGTATAGGAAAGAGTGAAAAAGTGCTTTCGTTGTTGTGGAATAAGAAGCCTTCGTATTTTAATGCATGTATTTAATTTATTCGGGGCTATTAGAGCGGGATCCACTTTTTGGGGAATATGAGTCGAAGCAATAACAAGAATATTTCTAGTGGAACATCTTTCACAATCCCTGGAGAGCGAGTTCACCAATAGACCGAGGGCTAAGTAACTCGACTCATTCACATCAAGATCATGAATGTTTGGAATCCATATTATGCAAGGAGACATTGCTTTTGCTAATTCGAATTGAAGGGTGATATAAAATCGGTCTATTTCCGACATCATATCCATAGTTAGCGCATTCATCATAGTTAGAAGCTCCCGCTCCGTATCAAGTTCACGATCAATATCGTTACTAGCATCAATATCGTCACTATCATCAATATCGATATCATCAATAAAAAAACCTTTCGGCTTGTTATCCAGGAACTTGTTCAGAAATACTGTAATGAAAGGAACATAGGAGTTTGTCGCTAGGTATTTGACCAAATAGGATCGTCCAGTTCCTATAGAACCTATCACTAAAATACTCCTAGAGGGGGATAGGGCTAAGCGGAGCGAAAAGGGTTTTCCATGAGACGGGAAATGAAAACTATTAGCCCCACACGAAGTTTGTGAATAAGTGATTGTCTGATAATGAGCAAGGAATATCCGTCTTTCTGCTAAACAGGATGTATTGAACTCATAATTCATTAGATACTTTTTATGAATGTCAACTAAGTATCGTAAGTAAATTGTTCCCGGTTGTTCAATCATTTGATAACCAGAGTCATTCTTTGATAAATGATCACTATGAGTCAGACTCAATAGAATTTGATCAATCCTTTTTTCTGCCCTTAAGGTGGAGAACTGAACCAAGAATTCTCTTTCTTTATCATCAATCGAATCACTGTTCGCGACCCAGGATTCTATTTTATCATCAATCCAATCACCGCTCACGTTTTTTCTTTTTCTTATCAATGAATAGATCTCTTTACTTGTATGACTTAGATGTCTCGTATTTCTCGAAAAAGTGATTCGATTGATGGGATTTGGTATGATACTTATGAGATCGATGATATCGATGAAATTTTTTTTCAAATCTTTCTTCTTAGAACGTATTGATTTGACCCCATAAGCGGGATCACCACCCCATAGCATGTTGCCACCAGAACCCCGTATTTCTTCTAGACAATCTCCTAATTGTTCCAGAGCAACTAGAAAAAGATTCTTTAACCAGAAAGAATTCAGTTCAGATGTAGGATACCTATCCAGAAGTTTTCGCAACTCAATCATGTATGATGGAATCATCAAAGATTTGATCTTTTCGAACTCTGTCTGTAACTCACTATAGGCTCGGGAAACAAAGAGAAGATGTGTACGAACGATATATCCAGCAACAAGAAGAAGGAAAAGGATTGAATAGAGGACCTCACGAACATTTGGCGATCTCAGATGTGTCGATATCAATGATGACTCATTATTTCGATGAATCATTTCTTCGGACAGAAGAAGATTATGTAAAGACTTACTCGAAATCTCACTTATCAGATTCCTTTGTGGAAGACACAATTTTTTCTGAAGAATTCGCCATGATATATCTAATCCATGCATAATATCATGAAAAATGGATACAAATTTTTGACTGCTACTTAGTATCCGCAATAGGTCTGAAAAAGTATCTAAAAATATCAAATTTAGATATTTGTACCCTGTCGAAGTAAAGAACCATGGCATATATGTTTGGAATAGATTCCATTTTGAGAGAGTTGAAAAAGCACTATCTCGTTGAAAGGTTCTATCCATCTGCCCTTTGTCAACGCATTTTTTTAGGCAAAGACTCCGTTTTTTCCTCTGTAAATATTTCTCAGAACATGGAGTGTGAATCAAACCCATGTTTGAATTGAAATTGAGATACTGATGCAAGCTCTTCTCTTCTGAATCGGATAGATTCATATCTGAAAGAGTTTGACAATACGTTCTTTCAAAATTGACTCTTTGTCCCTCTATTAGAGGTGTTCCAGAAATGTCTGCAATCGAGTAAATAGCTCTACGAACTAATGGATCGGATCGAATTGGAAAATGGAAAGATTTGTACAAGTTATACCTTTCGTCACCACTTTGTGGAAAATCGTTAGATATGAATATGTTAGATACCTGTGACTCGATTGACGAAGGTGAAATAGTATCTCTCTCCAAAAAAGCATGTTTTTTTTTACCACCGCACGAAGAAAATATTTTGTTGTGAATGAACAAGATAGTGAGGAATTGTCCATACGTAAAATCAGAATTATTGAGACGGGCCTTTTCCACATAAAAAGGGAATCTTTTGTTACAATAGAAGCAGAAGTGATGTGGATTATTCAAGAATCGAAGTCGATTTGCTTTAGAAAAAGAAGATATCAATGAACTTCTCTGAAATGGTTTCACGGGATTCAGCCAATTGTCTTGATCGTGGGATACGATTGAGAAATAGGAATCCGTGTTATCAAAAGATTTCCTGCGATTCTTTCTAGTATGGAATGAGTCAATCATCCACTTTGGTATTTTATTGAACAAAAATGGTGATATTGTTCCTCCATTGATCAAGAATTTCGATTTTTGAGAAGTATTATGATCATCCAATAAAAAGGGTTTCAATTTTTTCAAATGAACGATTTGAAGACCTATTGATTCTAACAACTGATTGCAGAGTTGATCGTTCGGACCTTTCAATTCATAGATGTGGATCTCAGACCTATGAATGGGGATATTCTCGAAACTCACAAAGAAAAAAGGAAGTGAGTTAGACAAAAAGAGAAGTAACTTGGACAAAAAAAGAAGTAACTTGGACAAAAAGAAACGAAGTAACTTAGACAAAAAGAAACGAAGTGACTTAGACAAATCTTTTTTATCAATAACCTCAGACCAATCAATCGAATATTGATTAATACATAATTGATCGAACACTACTTGAAAACGGCTCTTCCGCTCAGAAACGAAATGTTCCAAATGCTCCTGGAAATTCTTGCTCCCATTGGACCATTTGTATCTATATGCATTAGGATCCCGATTTATGGATCTCTCGGTTTGAGAAAGAAAAATAAGAGGATCGAACCATTTCTTCTGACTCTTTTTCAAATTCGATAAATGTTGGTTGATCGTATCTTTCATTATAGTTCTATGATTCAGAGTATCATTTCCTATCAGATCCCTTTGAATTCCATATTCGAAGTTGCGATCAGGTCTCTTCATTAAAAAGAATCGATTCAATACATTTCTTATGTACCCATAGGGACTATATTGGAATTGGATTTGAATCATATTTCGGATCAATCTATATTGATTGACTGCCTCCATTATGTTGTTGCTAGCAAATACCACTCTTTTTGGATCTTCCAAATAATTCCCGCAGGAGATCCGGACCCAATTTTTTCTGATCCTTCGATAAAAAGATTCATTTTCTTCATAAAAAATAGGAGGTAGAACCAATAAAGATTTCTTTTTCGATTCATCCCTGAAGTTGAAAACCTCCTTCAAGAATTGTCTTTGATCCAATCCGTAGGAATCAATAGAAAAGGCAAATCCCTTATGATACACCAGATCCGGCTCGGTTATTGATAGAGTGAATAGATCTGCCATTTCTTGAAATCTCTCTTCTGACTCGTGGCGTAACGTGTATCCCCCCCTCTTCCGTTCATGGAATAGATGAAATAAATCAAAAAATGGATTTTTGTTCAAGAATGAAATCTTATTGGAACTGTCCATATCCAGTTCATCCTTCGGAACCATATCACATCCCAGATCTGATGAAATAGGATGAATTGAGACGGTATTTTGTAAATACGTAATTATCTTGAATATATTAACTATTTCTTTATTTTCCGATCGCCTGGAAGGGACAAAAGAAACATCTTGTTCTTTCTTCAACAATTTCTGATCCCTAGTGGACCTCTCAGTAGGATTCGAACCCAGATGAAGTTCTGACCATCTGTCAGAGAAAAAAGAACGAATGGCTCTTGTAGGATTCCCAAGAAATTCTTCGCTTTCTTCCGGAAGCAGATGATTATTCATCCGCTTCTCACGTTCCGTGAATAGCCGGGGCATTGAGGAATAGCCAGAAAGGTATTTAGGGAATCGGTCTGATTCTATCTCTCTTCCTTCCGTTTGAATAAAGGAAGGATCCAAAAGAATCGATCTTTCTTTTAGTTGTTGAATCTCTCTTTGATTGATCAATGTGTGATATTCCGAATCCTCATTACTAATGGAATCGAAAGGATCTATGAATTGATCAGAAGATCCGTTCAATTGGCTAGAATCCGTTACTTGAACGAAACTAGATCTTGTAGAATCATATTGAATATTTGACGATACGTTTCGTACCTTGCTAAAAAATCTATCCTTGTTTACCAACCACACATTGTCTAACCAAATCCAATTCTCTCTCGATATTTTCCTAAAAAAATCCGATTCGTGCGGATTCTTCCCCCAACTAACGAAGAGATCTTGGTGGAATTGCCACATATGAAATTGAGCACAATTTTGCAAAGAAATAGCCCACTTGTTTCTCGAGAAGAGATGGGAAACATGCTCAATATTATTTGATTGAATAGTTGACCCAGCTCCTTGTTGTTTGAAGAAACCCTCCACTTCAATTGGTATTTTTTCACGAAAAGCAAACATGAGATAACAAATCCAGTCTTTCACTAAGATTTCGAATAGCTGTCCCGAATTCAA